>NW_027506877.1:380000-405000 GCF_052324685.1 Brachyhypopomus gauderio | reverse complement strand
GTCTTACTGCCCCTCCTCACTCTGCTCTGCCATAAGAGACCTGTCTTACTGCCCCTCCTCACTCTGCTCTGCTGTAAAAGACCTGTCTTACTGCCCCTCCTCACTCTGCTCTGCTGTAAGAGACCTGTCTTACTGCCCCTCCTCACTCTGCTCTGCTGTAAGAGACCTGTCTTACTGCCCCTCCTCACTGTGCCGTAAGAGACCTGTCTTACTGCCCCTCCTCACTCTGCTCTGCCGTAAGAGACCTGTCTTACTGCTCCTCCTCACTCTGCTCTGCCGTAAGAGACCTGTCTTACTGCTCCTCCTCACTCTGCTCTGCTGTAAGAGACCTGTCTTACTGCTCCTCCTCATTCTTCTCTGCCGTAAGAGACCTGTCTTACTGCCCCTCCTCACTCTGCTCTGCCGTAAGAGACCTGTCTTACTGCCCATCTGTGTGTTTTATAGAAGTGTTTTTAGGGTAATTACTCTGTAGAACACTATGGAAATAGGTTATGGGAATCTAGCATATTCTATTTAGAACGTGACCTTGTCAGCAGTATGTGATGTGTGTGCATGTGTGTGAGGGAGTTTACTCTTTCCCACTGAACCATTTTGTTTTGTTTTTTATTTATTCGGCAGTCATATATATTTAGGGTTGCTATAGAGGCTAATGCACCATGTTTTCTGTCTTCTCACTGAAATCTCATGCCTGCTCTCGCTCTCTCTCTCTCTCTTTCTCTCTCTCTCTCTCTCTCTCTCTCTCTCTCTCTCTCTCTCTCTCTCTCTCTCTCTCTCTCTCTCTCTCCCCCTCTCTCTCAGGAGCAGCAGAAGCAGTTGGAGGAGCCCGGGAGGGAGGTGAAGAAGGTGCGTAAAGCTCGTAACCGCAGACAGGAGTGGAACGTTCTGGCGTACGACAAAGAGTTCCGCCCGGACGCCCGCTTCACACCCTCGCCGTACCATGGCATGTCCTCCGAGGGCTCACTGTCACCTGATAACAGGTGAGCCATGCACAACACCCAGGCTTTACCCCCATGGCTACTTTTGACTTATGCCTTTCTCTGCTGCCCTCTAGTGGTCTTTCCACAAAATAAACAATGTTGTGTGTGATATGAAGTACTCCTTGTCCCACCCCTAGGTCGGTGGCGTCTGACCTGGGCGAGCACTCGTACCCAGGCAGCCCAAGTCGTCCGGTGCAGCAGATGGGCCCGTCCAGTGCCTACTCCACCACCGATGGCAAGGAGCATCTCCTCAACCCCTCCCAGACCCAGACACAGTCTCTGGATCGCAGCTACCGGCCCACCGGTGTCCTGGCCACGCCCACGAACAGACACACGCTGGGAAGAGTCCAGGCTCCTGTCATAGACCCCGCCCTCAATGGGCCACGCCCACTCCAGGGCAAAGACTACAGGTGTGTGTGTGTGTGTGTGTGTGTGGGCGCACGTTTAAGAGCAGTCTTAAATAGAACGTTCATTTATTTAGACCAGGGGTGGCCAACCCGTCATAGACCAAGAGCCACTTTTCTTACTGTGTTACGGCAAAGAGCCACATCGTACATGGGCGAGTGTAATCTGTTCAGCGGGGGGGTGGCGAGTGTAAATTATTAGCTGTGAAGACAGTCAAATGCGTGTTTTCCACTACGCCGGTTTTTAAAGTATTAGCGGCTCGCTAGGCTTGTAAACTAACCGCGCACCACGAAAATGTAGCAGTGTGTCGCCCCGTTTGTGCAGGTGAGCCCGCGGACCGGCTGGGGAGCCGCATGAAACCAGGCAAAGAGCCGCATGCGGCTCGCGAGCCGCGGGTTGGCCACCCCTGATTTAGACTTTTGTCACTATATTTGAAGTGTGTTTCTCCTGTGCGTCTCTCCCACAGTGCTCAACAAGCCCAGCACCCAGAGTTCTTCAACCCCCCGGCTCCGCCTCCCCCTCCGCCCCTCATCCCCTCGGCTCAGACGGCCTTCGACAGTCCGGCCACGCCCTCTCCGCTGCCCCCCAGCGCGGTGACATCACTGTCCCGCTCATACAGCCCCTCGCCGCCCACACCTGCGCTGCCGGCCTCCTACACCCCATCCCCCGCCCACCCGCCACCCGCGGCCCCCGCCTCCACCGCCTCCGGGGCCGCCCCCCCCACGCCCATCTGCACGCTCACCCTCACGCACACGGCTTGGCCCAAGCCCCCGGAGAAGCTGCCGTCCCCAGGAAGGGCGTGGTGACCCTGGTGCCCATGAGCGACGCACGAAGCGACCTGCTCGCTGCCATCCGACGAGGTGAAGAACAAACACAGTCACAGACAAAGACACAGACAGATCCAGAGAGACAGACACAAACACAGACGCAGACACAAACACAGACAGATCCAGAGAGACAGACACAAACACAGATGCAGACACAAACACAGACAGATCCAGAGAGACAGACACAAACACAGACGCAGACACAAACACAGACAGATCCAGAGAGACAGACACAAACACAGATGCAGACACAAACACAGACAGATCCAGAGAGACAGGCACAAACACAGACGCAGACACAAACACAGACAGATCCAGAGAGACAGACACAAACACAGACAGATCCAGAGAGACAGACACAAACACAGATGCAGACACAAACACAGACAGATCCAGAGAGACAGGCACAAACACAGACGCAGACACAAACACAGACAGATCCAGAGAGACAGACACAAACACAGACAGATCCAGAGAGACAGACACAAACACAGACGCAGACACAAACACAGACAGATCCACAGAGACAGGCACAAACACAGACGCAGACACAAACACAGACAGATCCAGAGAGACAGACACAAACACAGATGCAGACACAAACACAGACAGATCCAGAGAGACAGACACAAACACAGACGCAGACACAAACACAGACAGATCCAGAGAGATAGACACAAACACAGACGCAGACACAAACACAGACAGATCCAGAGAGACAGACACAAACACAGATGCAGACAGAGACACAGACACAGAGATTGATGCAGACACGGAGGTACAGACACAGATGCAGACGTGGATGCAAACACAAAGATCCAAACGGTGACAGAAAAACAGACAGACGCACAGATGCAGACACAGACACAAATGCGCATGCAGACAGAGATGTTGGCACAGAAATGCAAGACACGTTACCTGAGAGGGCTTTACATTACAGCACTGGCCTTACCGTAGCTTGTGTTTTAAGCATTTGTACCTCATTTAAATTGTGTAAATCTCATTTTTAACATGTTTTTCCATGTTGTCTTCTTCTTGCCTTCTTGTTGCTCTGGCTCACGCCTGCCTCAGGCATCCAGCTGCGTAAGGTGCAGGAACAGAGGGAGATGGAGGCCAAGAAGGAACCGGTGGGGAACGACGTGGCCACCATCCTGTCCCGACGCATCGCCGTGGAGTACAGCGAGTCGGACGAGGACTCCGAGCTGGACGAGAACGAGTGGTCCGACTAAAGGAGGATGTGGAGGGGTGTCCCCTGCTCAAAACGCCCACCTGGGTCCTAACGCTCTGTAGTTTACACCCTCATCCACAAGCACACGCCGGTTAAGGATCCTCCTGTTACAACATACACACTAGAGTGGAGTGACTCTTCCAACTTGAACATGGTTCAGTCTATATCTGATAAGGCATGGTGAGAGGTTATCTAGTTCATATCTCAGGCTGGGGTTGAGTAGGTTATGTAGGTGTAGACGCACACGGATCTTCAGCTCCATGATTCAGAGGTGGTACTGTCCTAAACTGACCAGTTTGTGGAATGGAGTTCTGTGATTGTAGAGGGATTTCTGCCATCCTGTATCTCGCATCAGCACGTAGATGTATGTCCTCTTTGACTCCGTCAGCCTCCGTCAGCCTCTGTCACACTCGCCGTGTCCGGCTGCCAATCTTGCCTCATGCATTCGGGGCACTCCAGGACTCTCGCCTTCCTCCTCATCATCCTCACCTTCCTCCTCATCATATTCTCTCACTAGGGACTTTTCTTATCTTGCTCGTTCCTTATGAATAGCAACTCCAGGTTTGCTCTCTCTTCTCCAACATGACAACTCGTGACCTCTGAAGAAGGCTTGTGTTAGGAGCAGCTATGGTCAGCCATGGTGTGAATAAATGTGTTAGAAGGTTTTTTTTCATAAAAGCGGAACCCCTCTTCCACTGAGAAGAAGAATTACCAAAGCCTACGTTCTGAAGACCACAGCTCCACCCTTGATTTAAACCTCCACCCTTCCTATTACCATATGCCAGCACAGGGAACACAACATTTCATTGTAACATAAAGGCCATTTGGATTACGTGTAAGTGTGAGATGCTTCCTTACATATATAAAAATATATATATTTTTAAGTTATATAAATTAAGATATTATTGATGCCACATTGATTTACTAATCTATTTGAGTATGTTTTTATTGCTCAAACCTTACCCTCCATTATGAAGTACTACGGTTGCAGGCGCACGTGGACCATCCTCAGACAGGCTCACGTCAAACGTGAGGAGATGCTGACATCCTCAGTGGTGTGACGCTGACATGGTTGTTGGCCTTACATAGCAGGTCCTCTACAGCATTCCCACAGACATTCAGAACGGTACAGTCGCCTTCTGGGAAACAGTCCTACCTTCCCCAGTACATGAAAGCTTATGGTGAGATATTAAAGATCAATCTTTTGCAACATGAAATACATTATACTACAGCAACTAGCGAGCTCCTTGTAGCTAACCATGACCTCTGCATTTCTGGGTCACCTTGTGTACAAGCCATTAGCCTGTTCCCAATTACCCCATTCCCAAAGACAACGGGACTGTGCCAAACTTTCAGCCGATTGGGCTGTATGACGTTTGGAGTGATTTCTGTCCCCCCCCCCCCCCCCCCCCCCCCCCCCCAACCACCACCTCCTCCTTTGCCTCCTGGTCTTTTAGTTTCTTCTGTTTGGGGCAGATTATGTTTCTAATTTGTACATAATAACAATGCTCAAGCATTTTAGGTTATTTTTAATTTATTTGCTTAAACGTGGAACTAATAGCTGCACAAAAAATGCTGATGTTTAGTTTGTAATTATTTAAAACTATAAAGGCTTGTGTGTGTGTGTGACTTGCAAGTTGTGTGTGTATTAACATCATCTGTGTTTTAAACAGTATATAGAACTTTGGTAAAACTGCTTGTAAGTAATTTTGCTTCTCTGAGTAACTGAAAACAAGTGTTCGGTGTGTCTTCAAGAAGCTGTTGGCCAGTGTAATATGCATGCCAGAACAGCCAATAAACATCTGACTAAAGACACAGTGCCCTGCTACGACTTTGTCCACCATGTCTGTTTCGTTGTTCTCATAACCAGTAGAGGTGTCAATTCCAGGTTCAGAAAGTAAAAGTCCTCACCAGGATTTTGCTCAGGCTTCCTGGATTGTGTTGATTCCACTAATTTTACCTGGATTGCACTAATTAGAAAATCTAGCAAGCTTGAGCAAAATCCTGGTAATGACTTTTACTTTCTGAATCTGGAATTGACACCTCTGATAACCAGTGATTATTTATGGGTCTCCTAAAAACGCGAAAGTGACGCTGAACGCAAAGTGTGCGTGGAGGCCTTAAATATGCTGTTCGTCAGTAAGCAGTTTGCACATTGGGATTACATTCCAACTGAAAGATGCTTTTCCACTCCAATGCTAATGCGTTAGCCCTGTTTACTTTGAGCAGTTTATTGTAGCAGAGGTGCCTTTTAAAGAGGCGTGTTCATATTTCCTCGAGGTCGCTTGGCTGAGGGCATTCTCTTAGGTCAGCAGGAGCACGAGCGCTTTCTGACTCGGCGCTTTCTGGCTCACTCAGGTGCTGACCCCTTAGCCTTGTGTGTGTGTGTGTGTGTGTGTGTGTGTGTGTGTGTGTGTGTGTGTGTGTGTGTGTGTGTGTGTGTGTGTGTGTGTGTGTGTGTGTGTGTGTGAGGAGCTACCTCCTCTGGGAGTGTCATCATCCTCTGCTTTTCTGAGCCCTTCCATTTTGTGTCACTGACCACACCGCTGGTCACACCTTCCTTTATTGCTCCTGTGAGACTGGATATACAGTGGCTAATGGCATATATTGTCTGATTAGGGTGTGAAGAGTGTAGTGATGTAGTACTGATGTATTCAAAGACTACAGAATGTATTAAGTCCATTTAGGTTTCACTAGACTTCATACATAAGGTCAACTACGGACGGAATAAAGTGGGTTTGTTACCGTGTTCGCGCACGCGCTCTTTTCCTAAAGAGGGAGTCCACGGCGCGTGTTTATGATCTGGAGAGGCTCTCGCTGAGTTTTTGTGGGTTTTTTTCCTCGCTGGCGGGGTTTCGGGATGCTCTGACTCAGAGCTATCGACTCGGCGATACTGTCACCTCCCGCGCGCTCGTCTCTCTTCTTAACGCGGGCGAGGTTCGCCTCTGCGCGTGCGGGGGAGCGCGCCCAGTGAGTCATCACCGCTCTCAGAATGCTCGTGTGTGCGTTCGCGCGCGCGCTCGCAAGCTGTAACGTGAAATTTTAAGCGCTCCTCGGGTGTAATTCTCTAAGGAGGTCAGTGGGTGGCACTCTTTCTCATCGAATAACCCGCCTGCTGCAGAAGGTGACTCAAGCATATCTCGACGTGAGTGTCACTCTTACTATTTTCTTTTTGTTTGCGTCATATCTGGAGTTGAACTAATGGCGCACATTTACCGAAGTACGTGTGCACGTGCTTTCGTGGGAGGCACACGTGTTGGATTGGCTGACACAACTGCACTAAGACTGAGTAACCTACAGTAATGTGAACATTCGCGTCCCCAGCTGGATACCCAAAGGGGGCTGTGCGTGGCATCCGCAGTTCCACGTGTGCATGCGGCTGGTGTGGACGTCTCCCCGTCTCTCGTCGGCGCAGAGTAGGTTACGTAAATGGGAATACTTCAATAATGCACGCGCAGCCCTTTCAAGCTTGACCTGAGCCCGCGCGCGAACACACTACCCACACGCGGACTCACGCCTACAGCCGCGTTCTCCTTCAGTTATTTCGACAATCATAATGCACGAAGCCTGGATGAGTTTGCTGCATTTTATTCAACAAAGTATTTTCCTCGTGATTTTTTTTTTCTATCGTATATGTACAGTATTAAAAATAAATCATTTTCAATTAGGAGTACATTCCACACGTACAGTGCAATGTGTGGTATGTCCCTCTCGTAAAGTGCATCGTACTAGTCATCAGATTAGAGTTCACAATACAAAGAGATAAACGAAAAAATCCAGACATTAAACTGGTAGTTTACATCACAGTATCAATAAACCAGCCACCATCCCCATACCACATTCTCATCCTAGCCTGTTTAATGACCTAATTTTTTTTTTTTACCAAAATGAAGGCCAAAGTTGTGCTGAACAGGGTTGTCTCTATGTTTTGACTCCACTGGTGAAGGACAAAGACAGATTACTGCCTGTGGACATCATTTACTAATCAATATGACTAATGCACAATCCTCTATCATAATGAGCTTTGTATAGATGTAAGGGTCACATTAGTTTTTGAATGTAGATAAACGAATGCTTCTCATTCTCTGTGTGTCTCTTCGTCTTCCTCATCATCCTTTTTCTCTCTCTGTCTCTTTGTCTCATCCCTTGTCCTTCCTCTGTTTTTTTTTTTTTTATCAAGGGAGAGAAGAGTTGTGTTTAATGGCCCAGAAAAGGGGGTTTAAGTGCTGGGGATAAATTTACCACTCCATGTCTCACATTTTCAGTTGTTATTTTTAGCAGGGCCAGATTTACGCGGTGCAGAACATACATGTGTTCTGGGGGGCCCACGCGGCCCCTCTTTCTGTCGGCCTAAACAAGCACCATCATCATTCAGCCACACCACATGCCTGGAGACGGAGGACAACCCCAACACCCCCCCCCCCCTGTCTTCACCATGACAACAGCCTGGCGGTTCTGCCTGTAAACCCACACAGTTCTCCACTCAGTTCTCCCTGCCAGTGTGCCACCAAAGGGACAGGGGTGGGTACCTTACACCGTCACCCATGGCGACCTGTGTGGCAGACTCTCGTCCAACAACGGCGTCCATGTTGTCGGTGATTAGGTAGATCACTGCTGAACAGGTGGCAGGGGTGAACATCCATCTGTCCACTGACGGAGTCGGGGAGGAATACTCCATCCAGTGAGGGAGAAGAGGCCAATAGGGTACCAGGGTAATGGGGAAAAGAGCCAATCGGAGCCAATAGGATTGTTCCCAATATGTCTTGGCCTATTACATGTGACTAGGGACTTACAGAACCACCCACTTGTTGGTGATAATTGGCCAGAATGTGATTGCAATCACACAGCAATCAGCTCATCATCTCAGGTCACACTGACAATGAACCACGTTTACAGCAATTTTACATTTCCAGCTCAAATTTCAACACTACTGCCAGGAATCAGCATTGATCTCCTAACATGATATTTGGGTAATTAACAACAGATCCAGATCAGCGTAGTTCATGTAGCTCTGACAACATGGTGATCTTCAACACTGGTCCAGTTCTGGATCGTGTTACTTCTTCAACACTGGTCCAGTTCTGGATCGTGTTACTTCTTGCACGTCTCTAGTGAGATGACGGCAGAATTTTTTTTTCTTTTTTAACAAATACACTGAAATTAACAAATAAGACGTTACAAAAATTATGGCACTTTTGTCTCATCACCAAAGACTCATTTTGCTTTTCTTCCTTTCATTCTATCTTCTTGTTTAAGAATCCACCAATAAGATTACAGAGTATTATATACATAAACACACACACACTGACACCACCATGTCATAAAAGTCATGCTCTGATGCGTATAAAAATAGAATGTTTCCATAAAGCATTGCATATGAAAAATAACCATAGGAACCCTGAACAAACTGAATCTATGGCATCCCATTAAGTATAGTTCTGTGGAAATACAATACATAGCAATACGGATCGGCATTAGAACATCAATATTTTGTACGTGTTTGCGGATTATATGATGTGGGGCTATTTTTTTTTTCTTTCCATAAGGGGCACATATGAACAGTTGAGTGTTCACTGAACCCCACTCATGATTAAGTGCTATATAAACACATAACTAACTCTCACTCACTCCCTCTCTGTCTCTCTCTCTCTCTCTCTCTCTCTCTCACACACACACACACACACACACACACACACACACACACACACACACACACACACACACACACACACACACACACACACACACACACACACACACAATCAGACAAAGAAAGTACCAAATGGAGCATTCCTCTACAGTGGACAGACTGCAGGGCAGCTCCAGGAATAAGTCCATCAGATAGAGTGTAGGTCACTAGGGGGCTGAGGTTGTTCAGAGTGGGCCTGCGCGCGCGGGCAGGTTCAAACCCCGGCGATTTCAAAGCACACCTCGTGGACAGCGCGCTTCAGATTTAGCAGCATCGGTGTCTCTGCCTCACGCGCCTTAGCGCGTTCAAGTCACAAAGTTTGAATTAGCTCTATAGATGGCGTCATTTAGATTGTAGCGTTATCAACGAACGGCACGCGCTGATAGTTTATTGCAGAGGAGCAAACACAAGGCCAAAAATAAGGTCGTATACATTTCAGACGAGGAAGCGTAAATTATCACTTCTCTTTCATCATTAGCTCGAGCCGCTGTTAATATTACTCTGTGTTCAAAACAAAATCCTGGCATCTGTTCTAGCATGTGTTGAATGTTTGCCAAGTTTTAATGCCATTATGAATTTTTTTTCCTGTTACAGCACAAAACGGAAGATTGTAAAACGTGTTTTACGCATTTAGGCTGGTAGAGACATTGCAGTCACTACTGTGAAGTCTGTTTTCATTAAGCTTAATAGTTTTCTAATGTGAATATCTATCTAATCAGTATGTGTAAAGATCAACAATCCCTATCTGTATTTTTGTTTCACCATTTTCACCAGTGCTCTTGCGAAGTAACGTATTGTTTTAGTGCAGGAAGGAATGCGCGGCAGAATTAAAAACGTCGCGACTGTCGTCACTTCTCTCGTGCTACTGGTCCGCTAAGTGAGATTTCATGAATCCCTGTAAATGCGCCCTGAAGCGAAGGTGTCTGAGATACAACCGGTACAACGAGAGATTCTATTGAGAAGTAGTTGACAATGGGTTTAAACATAAACGAGATTTCTACAACTTCGTGATAATGGCGGCTTTACATATGCTATTTGTCACAATGTTTTGAAGAAATTATATTTTTGCAGTGAGTTAATGTAGTCTTGTGCCATGACAGAGACTATCAACAAGATTTACAGTGCGTTTAATTTGAAATCGCGCGACATCCTAACTACCCTTACCCTTATCTTTTTCGGCGCCTAGCAAAGTTGTGAAATATTCTGGCACAGTACAATGAGATTATGAAGATGCAGTAGATCTGACAGCCAGTAAAACTGTGGATTGTCAGCTTTGGTTGAAGTGTGTGAAACTGCACTCACGGGCTTTGTTTTTTAGTGTCACACATTTCTAATGTAACACGGAGCTTCGCCGGAAAAGCAGGTTTACGTGGGAATTGCCTCGTCGTTTGGCTAAGCGCTGTCCATGGTCCTGAACGCTTGAGCATCTACACGAAAACCGCCAACAGTGCAACAACGCTAAACGAAATAAGTAACGTGCGCCACTTGCGCTGTGAAGCGTTTTAAGTTTCTTTGAACCGTTTGTATGAAGGGCGTTTGAGACACAGTGTGCTTCCTCCGCAGTCTGGTTCTCGACCAACTGCGATATCAGCTGTTAAAGAAAGAAACCTGTTGTAAATGTTTGATTGAGTCTTCTTAGCACCGTAATTAGCTTGCTGAGATGGGCAACAGAAATGGGATAGTTAGCTAAGAACGGCGAAAAAAGCAAAAAATCGATGTTGCTTTTGTTACAGCAATGTCCCCCAGAACACGAGGACAAAATGCACTTTCTTTTAGGTCACCAGAAATAGGCATTTGAATAATTGTATGTTTTTTTCCCCCACAGAGCCGTAGCTGTTCCCACTTTTCTATTTCGTAATCATTGTTTGTATTGGCTTTCTTCTAATGGTGTTTGGTGTGATATCTTAATTAACTTTACTGCACTAAGAACTTTGATTTGGTTGCTGTGGTAAGTGGGAGAAAACGCTATCACAGTTCAACCCGCTTTGCGGTCAAAGTGGTACACACAAACACAGCAGACTGATCTCACGTGATCGTTTGCGAATCAGCCTACACGTCGCTCGACGTCCTCGGCCGCAGCGAGAAGTTGGAGGGGACGCAGCCGCAGCAGGCCAGCCACAGGGACTTCTGTATGTCCGGGTTTCTGAAGGCGTAGATGATGGGGTTTATAACGGAGTTACACGTGGCCGGGAGGACGGTGGCGTACGTGTAGATCATGGGGTAGCTGGAGTCCGCCACGATGGAGTACATGGCGAAGGGCATCCAACACGCCGCGAAGGTGCACAGGATGACGGAGAGGGTGGAGACGCCCTTCGTGGTGGAGATGGCCATGAACTGGTGCTGCACGGCTATCTGCTGGGCGTGACGGAAGGCGATCTTACAGATCTGGAGGTACAGCTGCATCATGAGCGCGAAAACCAGCAAGAACGTCACGGCGAGCACCACGGCGTTGTTCTTGGTGACCGGGCGACACACGCTGCAGCGGGCCTGGTCCTGGAGACAGTTCCAACCCAGCGCCGGGAGGAGACCCAGCATGATGCACACCACCCAAATCAGAACCACTATCACGTAGGTGAAAGTCACCGTGCGCTCCGTGTTGTAGGTCAACGCGTTGTAGAGCGACAGGTATCGGTCCACCGTGATGGCCAAGATGTTGAGTACCGAGGCGGAGAAAGCCGAGATGAGCAGCCCGACGGAAACCAGCGTCACAAACTCCGTGTCGAGCATGTAGATGAAGATAAAGTTCAGGATCAGGCCCAGGCCAGCCAGCAGGTCCGCGAAAGCGAGACTCCCTATCAGAATAAACATGGGGGCTCGTAACGTGGGCGTGTAGAACAGGATGGCGATTACAATCGCGTTCTCACAGGAAATTAGCGTGCCAGTCACACACAGCGCAATGTCCCAGGGACTGACAGTGAGCGGTCGCAGGTCCTCCGTCCGCACAGGCGACGAGTTCCGCCCGTCCTGGATATTCCACGTGCCCGCCGTGTTGAGGGAGGTGTTCAGAAGTTGGTTGTTCATTGCAGCTGCAAGAGAGTGAATCATAGCCGAGAGAGAATGGGGTGGGGGTGGGGGGAGGGGGAGGGTGGGGGCGTTTGAGAAAATAGGGAGAGCGTGTCAGTGGAAATGATCTGTTTATGATAATGATTGGATGACGCTTCCAAAAGTGAGTAAATAATTATGCCTCCCCCAAGAACCACATGTCCCCAGGACAGTTACTATTCATGTCATTTGTTCTACGATTACCTAAAACTATCAACATTTAGGGGAACACAATAGTTCTAAAGAAGTAATGGCAGGAAACCTGCACCCTTTTTAACAATGAAACACGTGCAACCAACACAAAATGGAATAATATCAATTAAATGTTACAGATACGTATCAACAACAGCACACTTTGTGCATTTTCACCAAATTTCGCAATGCATCCGAGAGCAGACGGTTCAAATACGCACCCTTCACTTTGTTTCTATTTTTAGAAATTGTCTAAAAATAAGACGCGCCACCTCAGTATACGGGTCTCCTATGAAGGCATTGTGTGTATGTACCTCCAGAATGTCAAACGATGCGCTTTTGCTTAACGCTGCGCAGACACATATCAAAGGGCTAATTTTAACTCGGCGCGCCATCGTTTCATTCAGAAAATTCTTCACGGTAACCTGCCCATATATAAACCTCCAACAAAAGACTGTAAAGGACTCGGGGAGGTCATCCGCCCGGCAGCTCCGTAAGAGGGGACGGAGGATTGCCAACCATGCGTAATCATTCCTAATCAATGACAATTAATCGGACGCAAATACGCGTTGATTAGTAAAAGATGTATAAAGCGCCCGCGCGCATTACCATGCGGTACCTTAGTGCCATGAAGCTGCAATGCCTTTTCCTCCCTGGGGCTCGCGCGCGGACCGTGCCTATCACGCGCTGGGAGATGGAGATGAGATTAGATAGACGGACGGAGAAGGCAGAACAATCTCGAAGCCCTTATCCTGTTCTTTCCATTTTGTTTCTACGTAGCCGAGTACAAGTGAGGTTTTACGACTGTAGAAACCTTGGATACGCGCTTCCTCTGGGTTAGCATTGCTAATAGTGCTGGCAGAAAGGTAGCGTTGCCTCGCTTGATGTCATCCCCTCCCTCTATTGGACCTGCCGATGTTTCTCCCCTCTGACGTCAAAAGTCTTCACTACAGTCATGATCGAGTTTGTGAATCAGAGTCTGTAGACGGAATGGTAATAATAAAACGCATTCATACAACACGAATTCGGCCGGTAAACTACCGGGCCCTTTTATATCTGCTACAACCTTTTTCTCCGTCACCAGACTCGGAATTACTGCAGCTTTGCGCAAAACACCTTCCCTCTCTCCACTCGCCCCCCACCTCTCTCTCTCTCTCTCTCTCTCTCTCTCTCTCACACACACACACACACACACACACACACACACACACACACACACACACACACACACACACACACACACACACGGACAATCAAGGTGCCCCGCGCAGAGGTCTGCTTTTTAACTGCTTCTTGATATACGTTACTCCTACCCACGTGTTCTTATTATTACTGCCCACGTGTCGTGTTTAGCATTTTATCACGTACTGACAGATCTTGAGTGTACGATGTTTTTGTTTGTTTGGTTGGGTTTTTTCGTAGATTGTTACGCCACAACCTGGCACTAGTTCACCTAAGAAGTATCGGGCGCTTAGCGCACAAAGTAGGACTAGTTCGATAAATAAATATATATATATATATATATTTTTAGGGGGGGGGGGGGGTTTGGTTATATATTTCAAGAGAACAGACTGGGGGAGGGGGGTGCTCAAATTCTTCAGGATGGTTTTCTCACTTGATTTCATTTACAGTCTCTCACTTCCTTCAAATGTCTCAAAATGCCTCAGCGTCCCAAGCAAAACTGTTTTGAATGCTCAGATCTTGTTTATCATGCACATCATTGTTTTTATTCTATAGTTCTTTTTACAAGATGTGATAAACCTGCAGCAGTCAATATTATGAACTCTCTGCTCCTAGGAAGGGGGACATGTGTATGTCTGTAAGACAGAGAGTGGGTGGAGGTGGGGGCGTGGGAGGGGAGTCGGGTGGAGGAGGGTGGAGACGTGGCATTAAGCTGAAGGAATGCTGTTTTATTGCTTTTCCCTGGCGGACACACTTCTGAATCGCCGAGCCTGATCCGAATGACAATGAGCCCAAACGCCGGCCCGGTGTCGCTTCATTGACGGAAGTTCCCACCAATCGCCTTCAGTCACACTCTCCCATTCATCCTCAGTGCACGGCACTATGGGTAAACCATTACATCATCACCCTCGCATATCATACACTCAAATGTGTATGCGAGCTTCTGCGACTGCGCAAAACCCTACACACACACACAAACACACACACACACACACACACACACACACACACACACACACACACACACACACACACACACACACACACACACACACACACACACACACACAGAGCAGGCAATGCACAATGCACATACACACACACAACATTTAATCCATCGATGTTCGATACACATACAGTCAGCACCCAAAAAACACACACAGTACTTTAGTAGAAACTGACATGATAAACACGTACTCTTGTGTATTAACTACCATGGGCACTGTGGGCAGACATGTGGACTCCTTAAGCCCATGACAGTACCACCATCTTCTCAAGACAACACCTGCGCAGACCTCCTGAAGAATGATGGAGTTTCTATTGCCAAACAGTTGGTATTTAGTGAAACATATATTCTTCCAGGACATCCATGGGCTGTTTAAGGCAGTAATAAAGGAATACAGAACTCACATCATTAGACGTACAGGCTGTGTGCACCTCTCGCCTGTCTCAGACAGACGGGGGCTGGTTTGACTCGTTTGTTCTGCTGATGTCAGACACCAAGAGTAAATGACTTGTGGATTGTAACAGAGTGGGTTTATTTCACTAATGTAACGGAGTGGGTTTATTTCACTAATGTAACGGAGTGGGTTTATTTCACTAATGTAACGAAGTGGGTTTATTTCACTAATGTGACGGAGTGGGTTTATTTCACTAATGTAACGGAGTGGGTTTATTTCACTAATGTGACGGAGTGGGTTTATTTCACTAATGTGACGGAGTGGGTTTATTTCACTAATGTAACGGAGTGGGTTTATTTCACTAATGTAACAGAGTGGGTTTATTTCACTAATGTGACGGAGTGCTCGAGATCAGTGATCTGTCACCCTGTTTCATTAGGAAGTTATTTCGTAACAATCCAGTTCTACTTCAACGTATTATTAAAACTGGCGCGGTTTACATTCACATAAAAACAGCACTAAATCACAGGGTGAAACTTCAGTTGCAGTATGGAGTCCATGTTTTTGCTTTGGGTTGACAATCATTACACATGGCCAGTTTACCCTCCTCCATGATTTTGGACTGCGGGGGGAAGCCCACACAGAGGCAAAACTACACTCAGATAGGGACACTACGCTTAGGTATGGACACTACACTCAGATAGGGACGCTATGCTCAGATAGGGATGCTATTCTTGAAGCAAAGACCCCAGAGCTCAGAGGCATACATGCTTAGTTTATACAGTAGATAATTGTAGAAAATTATTTAAATCAGTTTATACAGCAGATAATTGTAGAAAATCATTTAAATCAGTCATGACTACACAAACATCTGGACAGCAATATAAATTGATTTAAAATGAAAATGTTGACGAGGCAGTAAGCTTGCAGAGTGAAGAACTGTAGCTGAGAAAGAGAAGATAATAACGCTCACCTCTGCATGCATATATGAGTGTAGAAACGGCCTATAGGAGTTCACATTCCTTTACGGCTTTATGGACCTGTATGCGTTTTGATGTCTGTCGGTTTATTGTCTAATTTCTTGTTTATTGTGGATAATGGAGGCCGTTGCCTGGCCCCTCTAGGCTACAGAGGTGTGGGGTGGTGGCACCTCTAGGCTACAGAGGTGTGGGGAGGTGTTTGTAGGCAGCAACACCACCATCACTTCAGGCACCAGAGTTTGCTCTGCCCTGTTGTATTGATGCATGTATAAATATGCTGCCATCCTCTGCTCAGCCAGGAGGACTTACTGAATTTACTTCCGCCTTGCGAGTTCCTGCTGACACTATCCAAACAGAGGAAGTCTCCTGTCAGCAACTGTGTGTGTGTGTGTGTGTGTGTGTGTGTGTGTGTGTGTGTGTGTGTGTGTGTGTGTGTGTGTGTGTGTGTGTGTGTGTGTGTGTGTGTGCGCACGTGGGTGGGTGGGTGGGTTTGGTATTGCATATGTCATCAGATATATTTGTCTCCTGGGAATGAGAGTGCTTTTATACTGACTGTTGCCTGACAGTGTTGGCTGACATACTTCTGGTAGATTTTGGCGTTTTGGTATGGTTCATGGTCCCATAATGCTGTTCTTTGTTGTGAGAGTTGCCTGTTGCAGTCCTCATTTTTACTGAGCATCACTGGAGTGGTCAGAGCAGCCAGTGACACACACACACACACACACACACACACACACACACACACACACAATGGAACAGAAACTTCACCGACATCATTTGGATCGAGTCTTGGTGGATAAGAATGCAGATGAGCAGATCCTCATTAACCATCACTGTGTGTGAGTGCATCTGTCATATCAGGTAACATGGAACAAATCCACATCCAATGCAGAATCTTCACTGGTGTCCCCCAGGGTTCAGTGCTAGGTCCACATATCTCTTCGTTCTCTTGGTGATGTAATGTTTTCTCACAGCTTCTCTTACCATTGAAATGCCGATGACTTCTTACCACCGTCCAACACTCAGGTTACCAGTCGGATCTCAGCATGCTTGGGTGACATCGCTTAATGGATAACAGCCCACCACTTGAACCTCAACCTCAGCGAATCCAAGCTTCTGTACATCTGAGGAACTCTGTGTTTCTTCTGAACTCACTGACCCTGCCATCTGAAGCTGCTCATTGCTATGGCATAACTGTGGGTGGTCAGTTATTGTTTCAAACTTCAGATTCAACCCTTTGTCTCACAGATGTACTCCAAATGCCGATGCTGTTTCTTGACTCCTACAACCTGCCAGTCCTCCTCTGCAGGCCATCAGACCTCTATGGTTGATCCAGAACAAAAGCAGCATTGCTGGTCTTCAGTCATCTGAAGTTCACACATCACCCCAATGTTCTCCTGCTCCAAGTCACACTAATAGCTGCCTGTGGCAAAGTTTACAAACTTAGTAGAGGTTGTTGCTGTCCACAAATGTAGACCGAAGACCTATATGTGGTATAGGTTAGTATTTACACTAACTTCTAATCCTGCACTCGTGGAAATATTGTATCATTGTTGATTATTTGAACCCTTCAAGCTCTTATTGTTTGGTATCGCCCTTATGCTCATTTCACATTTTTTTCTAGATGACTCCTGTATGTAGCAGTGTCCCAGTCCAAGGTTTCATTTTGACTCCACCCTACTGGACTGGCTAGGATACATTCTAAAGTGCTGTAAGTGTAGAAGTGTGTGTACACGTGTGAATGCATAGCGTGGACAGCCTGTGTGAGCCAACCCCCTGAGGTCTGCAGGCGCTGTCCAGAGTGCTGAAACCACACCAGGGTTGCCCTAGTTACCTCAGACCTCAGGTTGCCTCGTTTGCCTGTGATTTGGTCGTAACGCGTCCCTGCGTCTGCGCGAGTGTGTCCAGCAAAGCAGCCCTCTCCTCCGTGTATGCACCCATCTGCTGCAGAAGCTGGGATTATCTCGGTGCTGTTGACCAACAACACAAAGACGCTCTCAGGGATTTCAGTGATTATTATCCTCGTCTTCCTCCTGTCTCCCCTATCCTCGCTCTCCTAATACGCTTTGCCATTAATAGCAACATCATTATATGTCCAGCTAGTGGTTGATTGCACAGCTATCTGTAGCTGTTATGCTATAAGGCCATAATAGAGATTGTTACAACCAAGAGGCATCGGCTCTGTAATGACGCTGGATTACAGTGTGTAATGATTTAGAGATGGAGTGGATGCTATTGATTATGAGGATGGGAAATTGAATGACTATGCTATAAAGAAGAGTTAGTGAAATCACACACACACACACACACACACACACACACACACACACACACACACACACACACACACACACAGTTGATGCAGTGAAACAGTAACATCATCCATCTTCATGAGAGCGGCCATTTCTTCAGTTTGAACTCAGTGTGTTGTGGACTTAGTCTGTTATTGGCTGCCTTGCGTTACATTTCCACAACCTGCCAATCTGTCTGTCTGTCTCCTTCTCTCTGTCTGTCTGTCTCCTTCTCTCTGTCTGTCTGTCTGTCTCCTTCTCTCTGTCTGTCTGTCTCCTTATCTCTGTCTGTCTGTCTGTCTCCTTCTCTCTGTCTGTCTGTCAGTCTCCTTCTCTCTGTCTGTCTGTCTGTCTCCTTCTCTCTGTCTGTCTGTCTCCTTCTCTCTGTCTGTCTGTCAGTCTCCTTCCCTCTGTCTGTCTGTCTCCTTCTCTCTGTCTGTCTGTCAGTCTCATTCTCTCTGTCTGTCTCTGTCTCTCTCTCTCTCTCTCTCTCTCTCTCTCTCTCTCTCTCTCTGTCTCTTAGACATTTTCTAACTGTCTTTAATTTATTCTCTTCCTTTTCTTTCCTTGTTCATCTTCACTTCCTTGAATATTTAAAAATCCCTAAATATTCTTTTCTATTTATAAAGACAATTTCTCCCTGGAGACAAAATAAGAGGAAGGATTTATGTTCACATGTTACGAAAGGCGTCTGGCACCAATGACAGCTTATCGCTTTAACCTCGCACAGGTGTATGGCGTGTGTCTCTCTGTGTGTGAGCGCGTGCATACGTGTGTGTGTGTGTGTGTGTGTGTGTGTGTGTGTGTGTGTGTGTGTGTGTGTGTGTGTGTGTGTGTGTGTGTGTGTCTGTGTCTGTGTGTGTGTCTGTGTCTGTGTGTGAAAGAGAAAGAGAAAGGGTGACACGTTAATGTCAGACCTGAGGAGATGTTTGTACTGTCAGCTGTTGGTGACCATGGACTGGGTTCTCCTCTCGTTCTCAACACTACTGATCCTGCAGACCCTCCAGACGACTCTACACTGTCTCCAACTCCCATCCACCATAGCTGCTCTGGGCTTCTGCCAGGGGTGAGACCCGTGCTGGTGCAGGCCCGGGTGGAGAGGTGTGTGTGTGGAGGGGGGTTCAGGTTGGGGCTAGCTACCTGTTAGCCTGAACGGGGGGAGGATGGAGGCACTCCACCTCCTCTAACCCATTGCTCCTCAGAAGGAGAGCAGCACACCGTCATCCCACACCAGGTGTCCGTGGGCGACACCGCGGGCTGTTCGGACCAAGGCACACAGTGAGCGGTTTGTGTGCCTGTTTAAGGCGTCTCTGAAGGAGACCCCTGATGCTGCCCGCAGCGACGCGAGGACGCGTTGGACGCGAGGACGCAGGCACGCTCACACGCACGTGCGCGCGTGTTTGACATCCCCCGCAGCGAGAGGCGAGCTCCCGTATATGAACGCAGCCTCGCCGGCCGCTCCGCGGTGCCTTTCATCTGGGCCGCAGCCGTGCGTTCACTAATGCAGGCAATAAACAGCCTCCGCGGAAATGTGGGCATATTTGGGTGAAGTGTCTCTTTCCTCTCCCTCTCTCTCAAACACAAGTGCGCGATTGTTTGACAGGTTCGGTGAACGCGGCACGGCTCTGTGGAGTTCACAGGGTTCTAGACCGTGCGCCTGGAGTTCGGTCTCCACCTCAGCGATCCCGTTTCTGTCTGCCGTGCGGTTCCTGTCTGCGTCACCGTGTCTTTCAGTGCTGCAGTGTTCAGAGGAGAGACAGCGGGAGGTTCGCATGCTACCACGTCCCTATAAGCCTCTGTTGTGGATCAAAGGCGGGTTTGTCATCTAGAGTTGTATTTCCAATATGCCAAGACGAGAGACCTGACTGCACTTCATACTACAGTGATTTATTGTACAGATTTTAGATCAATATGGTAGAATCATCTCTTCTGTGTCTTTAAGGTGGTGATTTAGGATTGGCGTTAAAGAGATGTAAGTGTTATTTTGTAGCTATTCATATTTACATGATCCTCGACGCCCTAATGTTTAAAAATCTTCCCATGGCTCCCAAATTAATCACTACTTATTCAAGCAGTGAGCGGCCTCCATTAGTAACAGCCATGTTCTCATGGTAACCACAACCCCACCAGAATTATGCTTTGCGCAGACCCATCCGAGTGTGTATGGCGCTACAGACGCGCAGTTCATTGATTTTTAATAATGGTCAGAGATTGTAAAATGTCAATGCCATAAATTGTTCCATGAGAAATCATACACAACTTTAAACCCACAAATAATTTAATAGTTTACTATATTTAAAAATTCAGACAAATGCTACAATATTTTTCTGTATTTTATGTGGTATATGCACATATGAATCTATATATATATATTTATGGTATCCTCGTGAATCGTTCGAACTGCTTTATGAATGGCGATGCGTCTTTTGTCCGGGCCGGACAGTCATCTTCTCTTTCTTTCAGTTTCTTTCGATCTTTTTTCTTTTTGTCTTTCTTCTCGTTTCTGGAGCGGTGAGGCGCGTCCGCACTGTGTCGTGTGTGCGTGGGACGACGCCACTCCCGAGGGATGGATGCAGCTTGAACAGATACCGCCTCCGAAAGACGAAGGGACTTCATGCATCGCTTTGGTTTTACGTTGAGACGAGCTGTTACGGAACAATAAAAAATAATTATTACTTTCTAATTGGATAACTGTAATTTCATATATCCTATTGATGACTTCGCAACACTAAAGACTTGTAATTTGAAGATTTGTAATATGAAGAAGCTGGAAAAAATCACAAGCGAACCGTCTTTGTAATTATTTTATAATAACTAATTCGTATACAGCAATCGACGCGTTGCAATGTGCACAGGTACTTAACGCAGCACCGCTGGGTGGCAGCAGAGAGCTACACCCTGCTTTTCCACGGTAGCGGCTGCTGGAGTGAGCTTCTTACCAGCCACCGGTGGCAAATGTTATACAACCGAGAAAGATGACTCACACTAGCCTACTAAAAAGTAGACTGAACAGATCCCCCTCTCCGCATTCTCTATTATTATTAAGCAACTTTATTGAGCCACTGTCTATGTGTGTAGGTGTCACAGATATATAGAGTGATGGAAACAGAAATGACTAAATGAGTGTTATGTTATTAAGCATTGATCTGTTGGTTTACCGGTCAATATTTCAGCTCTTAAAGAAAACCTGCAAAGCCGCAGGTGCAAGTCACCGCCTTCAACGCAAAGCCCATTGGCCGTCAGGGCAAGCTGTAATTCAGTGCAATTTTGTTCTCTACTAATGGAGTAGAATAATAGTCGCTTCGCATCACAGTGTGAATTCTGCAAGAGAGCATTCAGGTGGTTAAAGCCCATGGAGGTTATTAATGCGAGTCAGTGCCACACAGGCATTAACGCATCACGATAAGTTTCAGTAGTGGCCAAGCAGACTCGTAATCTCCATTCAAAGTGAGGAAAGCGCTCCAAACGAGCTTTTAAATCATCTGTGAATGAGAGCGTCGCTTAGGACGGGAGGGACCATACAGCCGCTGCCACGGACTCAATTCTTCTCAAGTTCCGCCGGTCGTGCGCATTGTGCGCACATGCCAAGGCGCACGACGGATCAGTACCGATTCGGTTCCTTCGTCAGCTCACAGTTCAGCTCAGCTGCTGTAACCACAGTGAGAGGAAACTGCTGAAGTATGGCCCAAGGTCAGCAGGAAGGGGCAGTCTGGATCGACCCACGCTTCTCATAGCATCTGGTGGGGGACGACGACAGGGGAAATAAAAGCCACTGGCCATCAGGACCCAGTGCACTGGTAGGAGAGGAGAGGAGAGGAGACAGCCAGATAGCTGGAAGACACTGGGAAAATTACTGCACAAGTCCACTAGCTTATAATGAGAAGGCCCGAGGAAGGGCCGTCGAGCCGGCCACGACTAAATGAACTCGGTCTCAGTTTGCTAACGTCTGCACACAAAGGGCTTCGTGTTCATTCAGTACCACACTGCTGGTTTGGTTCAGGAAGCGAGTGGCTCTAATGGAGGAAGACACAAGTTTCTGAGGACCTGCTTCTCACTGAAATGAGTTCACATCAGCCCAACTTCAATCAGCCTTGCCAGACTTTGTTTACAGTTGGAGGTTTTGTTTATATTGCTCCTTGACCTTTGTTTTAAAACCAACTCTCGGTTGGTTTCGACCAGGTCGCTTGGACCGTTCGAAGTACATTTCTCTTTTTGTGTCTTGTCTGCTGGGTCTCTGTATTCGCAGCTTCCCCTGTGAATTTCCACAGTTACGTGTGAACTCAGGCACAGTTTCACAAATTCCAAGCCAGCTCCTCTCTGATCCCAAATCTGCGGTTGTGTCTGTGAGGCGAATCCCTGCCCAGGGCATGCAGCAACACGCTGGGAGCCGTCTTCCCTTTCACCGTGTTTCCACACTCGTACAGGGTCAGTCTGGGGCGAACTGTCATGGGTTTGAAACTGTGGGATGCAGTTCCTCAGTATGAACTCTCAAATACTATAAACTATTAATTTTCCACCTTTTAACCTACTACATTATTATCTTGGAGTTAGATACAGTTGTGGTATGATATGTGTGATATATGTGCACAGTATGTGATATAAGTAATGTTTGGGTTACTTCGCATTCTATATATACAACTGCATGTTCTAAAAGTGGATCTAAGTAAATTCTCACATATTCTCTTTCTCTCTCTCTCTCTCTCTCTCTCTCTCTCTCTCTCTCTCTCTCTCTCTCTCTCTCTCTCTCTCTCTCTCTCTCTCTCTCTCTGTATCTACCCCTCCCTTTAGTTTCTAATCCGATCCGATGCTATGCGTACGCGCGTGTGCGCGAGCGAGAGCCGGAGATTTCATACTGTCCAAGCGTGCAGCCGTAGGAACCCGTCAAGAACAACACACACCATCGTGGTGGGCAGCGACACGGCGCGATAAAGGTACCCGCCGCATCCGTGCACTTTAACGCGCACCGCACACGGGATCGTGCAGGATTGTCACACACGTTTACCGTTTGAATTGTGTTCGTCAATTCGCCAAGTGATGGCCGCGCGGCCAGAAAGCCCCGAGCAGCCCAACGATGAGCCATAATGAATGAAACACTCGATAGGACAAACGTGAGCTGTGCACTAGTGAATTCAGCATTTCATAAAAGACAAATGTTACGTGCGTTTCTGGCGTTAAACTGCGGTATAATACAGAGTGTAAGTGATTAATTGTGTTAGCCGCTGCTGTTTGTGTGTGTGTGTATAACGTAAACCGGCTGAGTCAGAGGTGGTTTAGAAAATAATCCAAGTGTTTTACAGGGACTACAAAACGCAAATCGTTATTAATATCAATTTATTGATCTACAGACAAACCCGATCGCATTATAGAGTGTGTGAGATCATGCAGTTGTAGCCCACAGGTAGTTACTGAATATCTGAATTAGCATGAATTGACACTGAGAATTTAACGCATAATATGTCTTCGATTTTTACAAAGCGCTTTGTATTAGCCACTTAACAAGTGTCCATCCTCACCAAAATTGCCTATAATATATAATAATAACAAAACAGATAAATAACACTAGTGCTGTATGCTAGCGTTTTAGGTCGAACCCATGAAGCATCATTTAAGTCTGACAGAGTTGCCATAACTGTCATGACAGACCACCGATGGCTCTTAGGGACAGTGTCCAACACACATGCATTGATATGAAGTATTAATAAGCGTTCTGTTTAAAAAAGTCTTCTGCAGCAAACGAATAATCACGATTATAAAGCCTGTAGATTGTAATAGGCTAGAGCGCATGTTTTTCTATGGTATCTCCAGCCGAATACCACGTCCACCAGCCTTGAGCGTCAAAATAGAGGAACAGTCGCGTTTTCATTTTAGTTTGTCAACTGACTGTTTACCACGAGACTCGCGGACCATAAATCATAAATCGAGTAAATCAAGGTCGCTTCGACTTGTTTATGTCGGTGATTTTTAATGAACGTTTGCAGATCGGACGCGATAGGGAGGAGGAGACGGAGGCGAGACGTGTCCCCGCGGTGTCCTCTCTGCTCACATGGCTTCGAAGTTGAACCCCAACGTCCTCTACGTGCGGGAGACCCGGGAGTCCCAGCAGGACCCTGGACAAACCGAACCGGCCGACGAGTCGTCTGACAGCGACGGGGAGCCGGAGGAGACTTCACACAAACTCATCCGGAAAGTGTCCACGTCCGGACAGATCCGCGCCAAGGTACCGCGGCACCCAGACCACAGGCCTATAATATACGTTATTCTGTGATCCGGTTCTCAAATCGAAACCACACACATGTGCAAAGTATGAACAAAACTTCTGAACATCCTTTTTTCTCATTATTTCGTTTGTTGCAACATTTCATTTAATAAAATCCCGTTTCAAGAACAGGACAACAGTTGCAAAACTGGCTTGTGAAAGATATTTCCTTGCAACACTGGTCTAAAAATATTTAGCCACAGCTACTGAAAACAGCGTGATCTGTGCCGAACCGAACATGATCCACGAATGCTCAACCGACGAGGCCGTTCGATTCATCCGCGTTTGCAACGTGATGCGTATCGATCCGGTTCGACGTCGATACCTGGCGCGGTGATAGTGGCGCGGCTTGTGCGCCGTGTCGTTATCACGGGTCAATGTTCGCTTAGCAAATGGCAGACGAATGTACATGTCATATTAGATATGGAGAGAGTGTGTGGACCATGGGGCGCTTAGGGGGGGCTTTCTGTGGTCTCGTGCGATGAAGGGGGGGGCCACCCGGTGTGTAAGAATAACAAACCACGTCATTCA
>NW_027506877.1:362500-375000 GCF_052324685.1 Brachyhypopomus gauderio | reverse complement strand
CCTGGGTCTTGTTTGGGGTTGGTTAGCTCACCGCTGGGTCGCTCCCTCGCTGGCCTTTCATCGGGGCTTCCTGTCTGCCTCTTTTTACATCGTCTGTTCTCCTCTGCACTCTTTCTTCTCTCATGTTCTCTCCTCCTTCACCCTTCACCTGCTCTCTCTCTCCTCATTTATCTCCTTCCCTCTCTGGTCCTGCACTTTCTCCCTCTCTCTCTCTCTCTCTCTCTCTCTCTCTCTCTCTCTCTCTCTCTCTCTCTCTCTCTCTCTGGCTGAACTTGAAGACCTAATTAACACAGAGTGTCATCCATCTTTCCCTTGGCAGTCCATTAAGGCGACAGAGCGTGGCACGGTGGGGGTCAGGGGGCATGAGGGTGGGGGTCAGGGTGGAGGTGCGTACATGAATTGGGCGGTTGCCTGCGCGTCGCGGGACAGGCCGGTCGGGGGTGTGCTGAACCCACAGCCAGATCATCCCAAACAGTGGGGGAGAGACCGAGACACAGAAGGACTTTTAAAGAACAGGACAAACTACCAGGACCACTCACAATCACAGAGGAAGAGACTAGAGATGTCAGCATGCGTGTGTGTGTGTGTGTGTATGTGTGTGTGTGTGTGTGTGTGTGTGTGTGTGTGTACGCACGTGGACATGGATGTGCACACTGTCAGTGTTTGTTGTCGGTGTGTGTGTGAAACCCTGGTGTCTGATAGCTGGGCTCTTGTTCACCATGTCACAGTAGCTTTTCCTCTGGGTGCATAAACAGAGTCAGCAGTCCAGTCCCATTAGAGTCCCTCCCTCAAAGACCGGAACGCTTTCAAAGGATCTGGTGCTGATCTGGTGCTGATCTGGTGCCCATGTGTGGTGAGAGTCTTCTCTGCGTTTGGAGGTGAACCGGTCCGTGGAGACATTTAGTGGCTGCCGAGCAGAGTGAGTGTGAGTTGAGCTGAGAGCAGCGATCTGTCCCCTCCCCCAGTCGTGTGGAGTTCTACGGGCCCTGTCCCACTACCCCACACCCCTCACTCCCCCACACTACCACACCCTCCACACTACCACACCCCCACTACCCCACACCCCTCACTACCACACCCCCACACTACCACACCCTCCACACTACCACACCCCTCACTACCACACCCCCACACTACCACACCCTCCACACTACCACACCCCCACTACCCCACACCCCCACACTACCACACCCCCCACACTACCACACCCTCCACACTGCCACACCCCCACACTACCACACCCCCACTACCCCACACCCCCACACTACCACACCCTCCACACTACCACACCCCCACTACCCCACACCCCTCACTACCACACCCCCACACTACCACACCCTCCACACTACCACACCCCCACTACCCCACACCCCCCACACTACCACACCCTCCACACTACCACACCCCCACTACCCCACACCCCCACACTACCACACCCCCACTACCCCACACTACCACACCCCCCACACTACCACACCCCCACTACCCCACACCCCCACACTACCACACCCCCCACACTACCACACCCTCCACACTACCACACCCCCACTACCCCACACCCCTCACTACCACACCCCCCACTCCCCCACACTACCACACCCCCACTACCCCACACCCCCCACTCCCCCACACTACCACACCCCCACTACCCCACACCCCCACACTACCACACACCCCACTCCCCCACACTACCACACCCCCCACTACCCCCACACTACCACACCCCCACTACCCCACACCCCCACACTACCACACACCCCACTCCCCCCACACTACCACACCCCCCACTACCCCACACCCCCACACTACCACACCCCCCACTCCCCCACACTACCACACCCCCCACTCCCCCACACTACCACACCCCCCACTCCCCCACACTACCACACCCCCACTCCCCCACACCCCCACACTACCACACCCCCCACTCCCCCACACCCCCACACTACCACACCCCCCACACTACCACACCCCCACTCCCCCACACCCCCACACTACCACACCCTCCACACTACCACACCCCCCACACCCCCAATGCTCTCCCCAAATCAGCACAGGTTTATTGACACGATTCTTCACCATTCAGCCTCCATCCACTCCCTCTAACTACACTAGTGTTCTACTCTGGGCCCGGCTCCCTGACTTCTGCTCATTATCCGTCAGTGTGCAAGCTTCCTGCAGCCGCTGGTCACATTTTCAGTGAGACTATTGTGGCAGCCTCTTCTACCTTCACCAAACGAACCTGCTGCTGCTCAGATGAATCAGCTCGCTCCAACGCCAGCAGCTCCAGGGAGCTGGACCAGTAGTTAGTTCACCCATCATCTCACATCTCACCATGGCCGAGCAGGCGCGTCTTGCCCAGAAAGAGGTGAACATCTCACCCCGTGTGTCCCCTCGCGCCCTCGCCCCCTCCCCCCTTGTCTTCTCGCCCCCTCGTTCCCTCACCCCCCCCCTTTCTTCACCTCCAGCAGACAGTTCTCTCTCTTCTATTTCTGCTTGTGTTTTTTCACAGAGATGAAAAGAAGAAAACAGAAACAGGAAGGAGGTCTTGTTCGGCGTTTCCTCTTTTGCACGCGCTTTATTTCTCAGTATATTGTGTGACTCCAAAAATATACCCTCTGGGTGTTTTTGTGTGTGTGTGTGTGTGTGTGTGTGTGTGTGTGTGTGTGTATGCGTGACGTGTGCTCACCCACAAAACAGGAAGTCCCCTGGGTGCCGCTTCACTGCAGACCTTAGAAAAGCACGACAGTATCGTCAGGTGTCATGTGACATGAAGTCTGTGCTATAATGCAAACCACCCTAACGCATCGTTTTGTCTGTCTGTCTTTCTCATTCTTCCTTCACCACTATCTGCTCGTTTGATTGAACATGTGATTGAGTTTGGATTCGCCTCCAGATTCTCTCCTGTGAGTGAAGCAGCGTTGTGGTTGTAGGGCCGTGTGTAAAGGGCCAGACTGAGTTGGGGGGGGGGGGGGGGAGTGAAAATGAGGGGGAGTGGCGTGAGGGGAAGAGAGAAGTGACGTGTCTGTTAGAGACAGAGTGCAAGAGGGACACTGAGAGACGAGGGACTCCAGGACACCAGGGCGGCATGACACATCTGCGAACAGATGGAGGGGTTACGAGGAAGTCCGTCCCCCATGCTAGGCTCCTCCCCCGTTGTAGGCCCCTCCCCTGTCCCAGGCCCCTTCCCCACCTGAAGGCCTCTAATCAAAGGCCATTGTTCAGCCCACGGCTCTGACAGAAGTGGGAACGGGTCAGTACACTTTCCAGAGGCGCCCCATCCCCTTCACACAGAACAACACCGCATTGTGCAAATAAAGGTACAGACCAACAGGTGCACATGCACAAACTGATCAACACAGACAGGTGTGTGTGTGTGTGTGTGTGTGTGTGTGTGTGTGTGTGTGTGTGTGTGTGTGTGTGTGTGTGTGCGTACAGTACAAGCGAAATGGAAGCACTTAAATACAAAGCAACCATTAAATTTTATTTTTCAAGTACTAACATCTGAATTTCAAGTACTAACATCTGAATTTCAAGTACTAACATCTGAATCTTTCAAGCACTAACATCTAACAGTCGTCTCTGTCCACGTGTGGGTGGACGTCTGATTTTAAACTACGTTTACCATGTGATTTCAACCTTGCTTTTACCTGCGTATTTTAATCTGTTTTTCTCTATGTCCGTCACACACTGACGGTTTGTCTAGCCTTTCTGAAAGCGTTAATTAGGAACATGTCACTGAATTATAACAGGAGATAAAAACCATACAGGATAATAAGACATGGAATGAGAGGACATTTAGACCTAAGACATGAAATGAGAGGACATATGGACCTAAGACATGAAATGAGAGGACATTTGGACTTCCTTTCAGAGGTGAAACTGACTAGTGAAGGAAGTGGTTTTAAGATCAGTTCACATGTCTCATTTCTCCTCTCTCTTTTACTCACTCTCTCTCTCTCTCTCTCTCTGCCCCTCTCTCTCTCTTTCTCATCTCATACTCTCAGCATCTCTCTCGGTTATGTCTCTCTCTCTCTCTCTCTCTCTCTCTCTCTCTCTCTCTCTCTCTCTCTCTCTCTCTCTTCAGTGTCAGTAAACCTCAGTGGCAGTTTGTCCATTTTTAGGTTGCTGTACTTCTATTTCAGGCTGTGGTTAGATGTGCAGGAAGACCATACGAGAACACTCACCATTTCCTGTTACCTCAGCGGAGGAGAATAACAAACCTACATACAGAGTGACTGAGGCCCCGCCCCTCTGCCCCGCCCCTCCCAGACCAGCCGCCGACCTGCCGCTCGGGTCAGGCAGATTAACAATGAATGAAATCAGCTTGTTTGGCAGGTGTAGATACTTTACTGGGAAATGGAGACCAGGAGACCAGGAGAGGGAGAGAAATGAAGTTGAACGAGGGAGGAAGTCAGTAAACAGACACACAGCGGCCTGCCATGTCGCTCATATTTTTAGTACTGTTAGAGCAGACAGCCTATGTGAGGTCTGGTGTGTGTGTGTGCGTGTGTGTGTGTGCGTGTGTGTGTGGATGAGCGCGTTCACGTGTGTGTGCGTTGGCAGGCCCGGGCCTGGATCTCTGCTCAACCCTCAGCTCACGCCTGAGCCTTCACGGCAAAGGCGGAGATCTTAATGGCGGAGATCTTCCAGACTTATGAGGAGCACGGTGGCCTCCTGTCAGTCCTGTGAGGCACCTCCTCGCCGGAGGAGATCACACAACAAACATCAGCTCAAGTCTGAGAAGCAAATAAGCAGACGTATGACTGCTGGACTGTTGGAGGGGTGAGGCGGTCCGGTCCAGTTCAACCTGGACACGCTCAGGTTAATCAGTTACCATGATAACGTGGGGCACAGCAGGGGGACGTGAGACCTGTCTGTGGTGTAAGACCTGGAGCCTGGATAGGGGGGACAGACAGGAAGAGAGAGAGAGACAGGAAGAGTGAGAGAGAGAGAGAGAGAGAGAGAGAGAGAGAGACAGGGGGCATGATGGAAAGAGAGAGACAGAGAAAGAGATGCTGTCATCAATGCAGCCAGACACAGTTAAGGTAGATAAATAGATGGTTTCATCTTACAGACAAGTTGGCACATGTTCAGTCTGAAGATGAAACTAATCTAATCTCTCCAGTCTTATTAGGACAAGATACACAAACACAGTGGTGTACAGCTTAGCAACCCCTCCAGTCACTATCACTGTCTCGGGCCATTTGGGTCCAGAATGGACGTGGCTCTCAACCATCTTCAGATCTCAGTTGTCAAACAGAACCACCCTCCCCATGTCATTACTGCTTATATAAACTCAGCTTGAGCGAAGCATTCAGTATCTCTCTATCTCTCCCCCTCTCTCTCACTCTGTCTCTCACTCCTTCTCTCTCTTCCCCCCTCTTTCTCTCCCTCTCCCACACACATGTATAAATTCATGGCCTGCCTCGGACAAACAGGGCCACGTCGATGCGTCCAGAAGCATCTGTATTTAGAGCATGATTCTGTTTGTTTATTTGAACGGGTGTCCCCATCAGAGAAAAACACACAGGTCACAGCTCACAGGGCCTCCAGCCCTTGTGATATAAATGAGGGTTTCTGGGATGCTTGGAATCCTATGTGTTCTAAATTAGGGCTTCTAGGTTGCCTGGCAGCCCTTGTGTTATAAATGAGGGTTTCTGGGATGCCTGGCGCCCCTTGAGTTATAAACGAGGGTTTCTGGGATGCCTGGCGGCACTCGCTGTGTAAGAGCTCGGAGGCAGTGTGGGTGTAATGGGACCCTCCGCTCTGCTGGGCTGTGTCCGCTCTGTCATGCTGTTCAGGTTACACCATCCACGGTAGAATGGCACGTCCACGTGCACCTGGAATCTCACAGAATGGCACACGCGGTCCTCGCAGCCTGATGGACGAGTGTAGTGGTGTCAGGAACTGATGTCTGGTGAGGAGACACAGGTTTCCCCCCCCCTGGCCACAGGACCCAAGCATTTTAACTCAATTATGACTAAAAGAAAGTGTGTGTGTGTGTGTGTGTGTGTGTGTGTGTGTGTGTGTGTGTGTGTGTGAAGAGTAGCTCACGTCTAGTGATCTGCACAGGGGTCATTTTTTTTAGAGCAGGTAAGCTTTTGTTCCACAACAATAGAGGTGTGGAATAACATTGTATGCACAGTGAAAAGAGACACAAGAAAGAGAGGGAGGGAAAGAGAGAGAGAGAGGAGGTAGGAAATTAGGAAGAACTTTTGTATTTATTTTGTTGAATGATTATGTTATAAGTGGCTTGCTCTGTGTGAGTGTGCATGTGTTTGTGTGTGTGTGTGTGCGCGCGCGCAAACATGTGCGCATGTGTGTGAGTGTATGTGTGGGATGGTGGAAGGTCTGTAAGTGTGTGTGTGTGTGTGTGTTCTACCCCTCGTGGAACACACTGTCCTGTGTCAGTTCAATCATCACCACCCCTGTGTCCAGACGTCATATTTACAGTGCTGTGCAGGTATCAGGTTAAGGTGGCGTAAACGTTCAGGTGTTTCCCACAGGGCTTCCCCTGCCACTGCAGACACACCACGCCCACGGAACTGCCACGTGTTGCCTCTGCTCTCCTGTGTTTGACTGAACTCATTGGTTCTGTGGAACTGGGTGTGTTGGGCCAGCAATGCAAACTGTGGAATGATGACGTGATGACATGATGACGTGATGACGTGATGACATGATGACGTGATGACGTCATGGCGTGATGACGTGATGGCGTGATGACGTGATGGCGTGATGGCGTGATGACGTGATGACATGATGACGTGATGGCGTGATGGCGTGATGACGTGATGGCGTGATGACGTGATGGCGTGATGACGTGATGACGTGATAACATGATGGCATAGGGAACCATGGCTTTTGTTTGTTTGTTTGTTTTTTGAGCACCCTGAGATGAAAGAGCAAATCAAGCCCTCCACACACACGCATATAAATCCCCCCTGTGTGTCTCAGGGTGTGTGTGTGTGTGTGTGTGTGTGTGTGTGTGTGTGTGTGTGTGTGTGTGTGTGTGAGGGTTGAAGGGGAAGCAGAACAGAGACTGTAGAGATGGTGAAAGATACTGAGACACAAAGAAAGAAAGAGAAAAGACGATGTTAACCCCAGAGATGTAGAGATAAGAGCTTTGTTTCTCTCAATACAACTGTGTGTGTGTGTCTGTGTGTGTGTGTGTGTGTGTGTGTGTGTGTGTGTGTGTGTGTGTGTGTGTGTGTGTTTGTGTGTGTGTGTGTGTGTGTTACACCATGCTGTGCTCTACATTGAATAACCACTTCCCCTCTTAAAATAACACACCCTCTTCATCACGTTCATCTGACCTGGGGTAGTACCATCCTCTTCACGTGTGGTCTGCCCACATTAGCATGAGAAAAGTGACATTACAGCAAGTCTTTCTATCAGGATCTTCACAGGAATGACGTCTCACCAGTGATGTGGGGAAATCGTTAGATAAATAAGTCAGACCCATGGAGAAGCGTACTGTCTTGAGGAGAGTCAGGTTTGACGAGCTCTCCAGGCGGTCCATGGGTCTGGTTAGAGTTTCTCCCAAAGCTGGTTTCACACAGTGGGGTAACTGTGTTTGCAGGCCCACGGGCGGCCGGATGGTATTTGCTGGTGTTTCTGCACACAGGTGAGCTCAGGCACGTCTGACTATCAGTGCTGACATGCAGCTTTTACTCTTGTCAAAACACGTTTCCTTTCAAACTGTATGAATGAAGCCTAAACATCGATCAGTGCATTTCGGATAACTTTTACCCTCAAACTGGTTTGCTTTTGCTTTTATATATGCTCATAAGAAGCCTCTGTTTCCCAGTATTAGGTTTCTATGGTAACCTTACATGGTCACAAGGAAGTGGTCCTGAGAACTCTGATCACCTTGATGATGGGCGGGGCTTTGATGATGGGCGGGGTTTAGCCAGGGTTCTTCCTTTAACGGCTTTAGCCGCTGACACATTAATCCTGTGTGTGGGGTACCTGCGTGGCTGTGTGGGGTATGTGTGTGTCTGTGTGGGGTACGTGTGTGTCTGTGTGGGGTATGTGTGTGTCTGTATGGGGTACGTGTGTGTCTGTGTGGGGTACGTGCGTGTCTGTGTGGGGTACGTGTGTGGCTGTGTGGGGTACGTGTGTCTGTGTGGGGTACGTGTGTGGTTGTGTGTGGGGTACGTGTGTGTCTGTGTGGGGTACGTGTGTGTCTGTGTGGGGTACGTGTGTGGTTGTGTGTGGGGTACGTGTGTGTCTGTGTGGGGCACGTGTGTGGCTGTGGAGTACGTGTGTGGCTGTGCGGGGTACGTGTGTGGTTGTGTGTGGGGTACGTGTGTGTGTCTGTGTGGGGTACGTGTGTGTGTCTGTGTGGGGTACGTGTGTGTGTCTGTGTGGGGTACGTGTGTGGTTGTGCGGGGTACGTGCGTGGTTGTGTGGGGTATGTGTGTGGCTGCGGGGTACGTGTGTGGTTGTGTGGGGTACGTGTGTGGTTGTGTGGGGTACGTGCGTGGCTGTGTGGGGTACATGTGTGGTTGTGTGGGGTATGTGTGTGGCTGTGTGGGGTATGTGTGTGGTTGTGTGGGGTACGTGCGTGGTTGTGAGGGGTATGTGCGTGGCTATGTGGGGTACGTGTGTGGTTGTGTGGGGTATGTGTGTGGCTGTGTGGGGTACGTGTGTGGCTGTGTGTGGGGTACGTGTGTGTCTGTGTGGAGTACGTGTGTGGCTGTGTGGGGCACGTGTGCGTCTGTGTGGGGTACATGTGTGGTTGTGTGGAGTACGTGTGTGGCTGTGTGGGGTACGTGTGTGGTTGTGTGTGGGGTACATGTGTGTCTGTGTGGGGTACGTGTGTGGCTGTGTGGGGTACGTGTGTGGTTGTGTGGGGTACGTGTGTGTCTGTGCGGGGTACGTGCGTGGTTGTGTGGGGTACGTGTGTGGCTGTGTGGGGTACATGTGTGGTTGTGTAGGGTATGTGTGTGGTTGTGTGGGGTATGTGTGTGGCTGTGTGGGGTATGTGTGTGTTGTGTGGGGTACGTGCGTGGTTGTGTGGGGTACGTGCGTGGCTGTGTGGGGTACATGTGTGGTTGTGTGGGGTACGTGTGTGGTTGTGTGGGGTATGTGTGTGGTTGTGTGGGGTACGTGTGTGGCTGTGTGGGGTATGTGTGTGGTTGTGTGGGGTATGTGTGTGGTTGTGTGGGGTACGTGCGTGGTTGTGTGGGGTACGTGTGTGGCTGTGTGGGGTACATGTGTGGTTGTGTGAGGTACGTGTGTGGTTGTGTGGGGTACGTGTGTGGCTGTGTGGGGTATGTGTGTGGTTGTGTGGGGTACGTGCGTGGTTGTGTGGGGTACGTGCATGGTTGTGTGGGGTACGTGTGTGGTTGTGTGGGGTATGTGTGTGGTTGTGTGGGGTACGTGTGTGGCTGTGTGTGGGGTACGTGTGTGGCTGTGTGGAGTACGTGTGTGGCTGTGTGGGGCACGTGTGCGTCTGTGTGGGGTACATGTGTGGTTGTGTGGGGTATGTGTGTGGTTGTGTGGAGTACGTGCGTGGCTGTGCGGGTTACGTGTGTGGTTGTGTGGGGTATGTGTGTGGTTGTGTGGGGTACGTGCGTGGTTGTGTGTGGTACGTGTGTGGTTGTGTGGGGTACGTGCGTGGTTGTGTGGGGTACGTGTGTGGTTGTGTGGGGTACGTGTGTGGTTGTGTGGGGTATGTGCGTGGCTGTGTGGGGTACGTGCGTGGTTGTGTGGGGTACGTGTGTGGTTGTGTGTGGTACGTGTGTGGTTGTGTGGGGTACGTGCGTGGTTGTGTGGGGTACGTGTGTGGTTGTGTGGGGTACGTGCGTGGTTGTGTGGGGTATGTGTGTGGTTGTGTGGGGTATGTGCGTGGCTGTGTGTGGGGTACGTGTGTGTCTGTGTGGGGTATGTGTGTGGTTGTGTGGGTGTTGGTGTAATACCCACTCTCCTGTGCTCATGGTCCACGGCTCTGAGCAGTGCTGTGGCTGCAGATTGAGATCCTCCAGGTGGAGCAGGCGTAGCTGCAGCACAGCTCACTGCTCATGGCAGGTCACGTGGAGCTGTGTACCTGTGCCCTGCAGCACCTCCTCATCCTCCTCTCCGCCACTCCTCCACCCTCCTCTCCTCCACCTTCCACTCCTCCACCCTTCTCTCCTCCACCCTCCACTCCTCCATCCTCCTCTCCTCCACCTTCCACTCCTCCACCCCACCCTCCACTCCTCCACCCTCCTCTCCTCCACCTTCCACTCCTCCACCCTCCTCTCCTCCACCTTCCACTCCTCCACCCCACCCTTCTCTCCTCCACCCTTCTCTCATCCACCTTCCACTCCTCCATCCTCCTCTCATTCACCCTCCTCTCCTCCACCCTACACTCCTCCACCCTTCTCTCCTCCATCCTCCACTTCTCCACCCTCCTCTCATTCACCCTCCTCTCCTCCATCCTCCTCTCCCTCTTTCTCTCCAGGACAGTAGGCTCGATGAGGCGGCAAGAAGCAGGAGCAGACGTGCGCGTGGTATGGGGCCGCGGAGGTGTTACACCCTCCTCCAACACACACACACACACACACACACACACACACACACACACACACACACACACACACACACACACACACACACACACACACACACACACCTGCCCACACAGAATCACTCACATCCCACAGTGCGGGCACTTTGGTCAATGCTTGTATGTGTGTGTGTGTGTGTGTGTGTGTGTGTGTGTGTGTGTGTGTGTGTGTGTGTGTGTGTGTGTGTGTGTGTGTGTGTGTGTGTGTGTAACCAGTATGGTGGTTACACAACAGGTCTGAGGGGGCGGGCAACAAGAGCATCGCATACGCAGAAGCCGCTCATACTGACCTTAGCAATCTGCGGAGGAGAGAACACACACACACACATGCTGCGCACACACACACACACACACACACACAAACACACACACACACACACACACAAACACACACACACACACACACCCTTTCTGTTCACTTCTCCCTCTCTTTCTTGGCAGTGTTGCTCCAGGCTGTGTTTATTTTTACTTGCTTTTTTCGAGGCTCCTAATGTGTCCCCTGCACCCTGTGTGTCCCCTGTGTGTCCCCTGCGTGTCTCCTGTGTGTGTGTCCCCTGCGTGTCTCCTGTGTGTGTCTCCTGTGTGTGTGTCCCCTGTGTGTCCCCTGCGTGTCCCCTGTCCCTCCACCAGCACAGAGCTGACATTTTGTCCACAACCGTTTGAGTAAGAGGATCTCTGAGTAACTGGACCCGCCCCAGTTGTCCGGTGGGCCGGCAGTTCAGTTCACCAGTTTGTTGTGTTTGTTTTCGGTGTTATTAACATATTGAACTGAATTCGTGCAAATGCAGGAACGTGAAGCCATCTTAAATGAAGACTGACAGTCAGAGGCTCCTCCCCCTGCGCCTCACAACCCTCCTGTAAAATGACAGAAATTTGAATTGCAAACAGCCCCAGTGCGTGTGAAGCTATGCGTATAACATACGAGCCAATGAAATGTCTTCCCTTGCGATCCCGGCCCACCTTGTGTCCTGGTGGGTTATTTTTAGCAGGCCGGCCTTTTTATAGTCACCCACCAGTGCGCACGTGGATACAGATGGTCCAGATGTGATTTGAATATCACCAAGATTGTTGTTTTGAATTGTTCTAACGGCTCTGTGGGTTCAACTTGCCTGCTGTGGTTGAGAGATGATGGGGGGGGACACAGGAGAGAAAGAGGAGGTGGAGGAGGTGGAGGTGATGGAGGAGGTGGAGGAGATGGAGAAGGTGACTACAGGAGATGGAGAAGGTGGAGGAGGTGGAGAAGGTGGAGGAGGTGGAGGTGATGGAGGAGGTGGAGGAGATGGAGAAGGTGACTACAGGAGATGGAGAAGGTGGAGGAGATGGAGAAGGTGGAGGAGGTGGAGGTGATGGAGGAGGTGGAGGAGATGGAGAAGGTGACTACAGGAGATGGAGAAGGTGGAGGAGATGGAGGAGATGGAGGAGGTGGAGGAGGTGACTACAGGAGATGGAGAAGGTGGAGGAGGTGGAGGAGATGGAGAAGGTGACTACAGGAGATGGAGAAGGTGGAGGAGATGGAGGAGGTGGAGGAGGTGACTACAGGAGATGGAGAAGGTGGAGGAGGTGGAGAAGGTGGAGGAGATGGAGGAGGTGGAGGAGGTGACTACAGGAGAGAAGAGGGGGAGGAGATGGAGAATGTGGAGGAGGTGGAACGTGTATATCTGAGCTCCCAACCAGAAACAGCAAGTTGACGTTCCTGCAGACACGTGAAGGCACCACCCAGGGCCTGGCATGGTTGCTGGTTCTTCAGTGCTGGAGGCTCTGGCCAGGTGAATGGTGCTGTGGTTGTAGTGTAGTGGGTCAGACTCAGTCACACGCCCCTCTGTGATTGGAGCATAATGAGTCATGCTCGGACATGCCCCTCTGTGATTGGAGCATTGTGGGTCAGACGTCGCCCTTCCCTCCTCCATGACCCTCAGACTGTCCCTCTATTTCTTCTTCTTCCTGT
>NW_027506877.1:352500-357500 GCF_052324685.1 Brachyhypopomus gauderio | reverse complement strand
GTGTGTGTGTGTGTGTGTGTGTGTGTGTGTGTGTGTGTGTGTGTGTGTGTGTGTGTGTGTGTGTGTGTGTATTTGTGACTGTGAGTATTTGTGTGTGTGTGTGTGTGTGTGTGTGTGTGTCTGTGTCTGTGTGTGTGTGTGTATTTGTGTCTGTGTGTATTGTGTCTGTGTGTCCTAAAGCAGTCTGTGTGTTCCTGAAGCAGTCTGTGTGTTCCTGAAGCAGTATGTAATAGTGTGAGTGGAGTCACCCTTTACAGGGTGTGTAATAGTGTGAGTGGGGTCACTCTTTACAGGGTGTGTAATAATGTGAGTGGGGTCACTCTTTATAGGGTGTGTAATAGTGTTAGTGGAGTCACTCTTTATAGGGTGTGTAATAGTGTTAGTGGAGTCACTCTTTATAGGGTGTGTAATAGTGTGAGTGGGGTCACTCTTTATAGGGTGTGTAATAGTGTGAGTGGGGTTACTCTTTACAGGGGGCACAAACACCTGTTTATTATGTATTTTTGCAGGCCGAATCCAAATATGTTTTCAGAATTTCTCCATACATCTTTTGTTCCTGTAGTCATGACAAGCATCATCACACACTGGCTATGCAGTGTGGAGACATATGAATGGATCATTTCTAAAATTGATCTAGAAATATTGAACTCTCAGCTGGTCAGAAGAAAAATTCATATCTTTATCCAGAAAAGACAAATAATACTAAGGGAAGTGGATCCCCTCTGTGTGGGCCGACTACTGTAGGACGCTGCTGAAATATAAGCCAAAATGATGTATTGTGTATAGAAGTTTGTACATATTATAAGTACTCACCTCATTTATCAATAAGTAATTTATAATGAATGTACAACTTTATTGCCATGTCACTTAAAACCAAACATTCTTAAAACAAAAAGTAAAAAGTTCTATAAGGTCATGAATTCAACTGAAACAAAACAGTTCCAGTTTTGTTGGCCAGTGTAAGTAGTGGGACAGGAAGAGTGAAGAGTGTGAGGAGTGTGAAGAGTGTGAAGGTGTGTGTGGGTGATCTGAGGTCCAGCAATGTGGTGTGAATCCAAACTGAATTTGGCTAGAACAGTTTCTCAGCAAATCTAATAATATCCGTGTGCATTCAGAGTGCTCTAAACAAAAATGTTTCTCCCAAATTGCCCCGATGCTTCTGTCATTTCTGCAGTTGGATCTGTCACTACTGTTCAAATACGAATATGGATATGAATTCCTTATAACATGGAAGTGAGGAGTGTTCAGTGGGCTGATGTAAAGCCTGTGACACAGGGCCATGCTCACCACGGGCCTGAAGGTGCTGTCTGTGTTTCCATCCACACTGTGACTCCTGGTGCTGGTGTCTGCAGTGTGTGTCAGGGCGGTTTGTGCTCAGACTTACTGGATTAGGATATTTTGTAGTGGTTTTATGTTTTTCATGTTTCCTGTTCTAAGTGAGAACTGAAAATGTCTAGATTGATTCTGGAAATGATGCATTCATGTGTCTCCCCTCTGAACAGCCAGTGTGCGATGATGTTTTCTGTTTGATAACCTTGTCTTGATGTAGAAGATCTTCTGCTTCTCAGTTCTCTCTAACGTGGTCAGATATATTTTGTGTACATTTTTTACATGTTTTACTCTCTGATCTGGCCTGAGTTCCTCTGTGTTCTCACAGCTATAATCTCCATAACACTCTCTCCTCTATTAATATCATCATGCTTGTCAGTTCTCTTTGTGCCTCTCCCTGTCACTCTGTGTCTCTCTCTGTCTCTCTCCATCGCTCTCCCTCTCTCTTTTTCTGTGTCTCGCTCTGTCTCTGTGTCTCACTTTCTCTTTCTGTCTCTCTGTCTCTCTCTCTGTCACTCTGTGTCTCTATCTTTCTCTCTCTGTCTCTTTCTCTCTCCCTCTCTCTCTCTCCCTCTCTCTCTTGGTGTCTGTAGGACTGAAGTAGTTGTTAGAATCAGAGGCAGATTTGAATCAACGCTAGAGGCAGCTGCACTGCACCATCAGATTAGATGCTTTTGCTGTAGCAGTACTGTCAGCACCAAGTATTGTGTGTGTGTGTGTGTGTGTGTGTGTGTGTGTGTGTGTGTGTGTGTGTGTGTGTGTGTGTGTGTGTGTGTGTGTGTGTGAGTGTGTGTGTGAGTGTGTATGTGTGTGTGTGTGTGTGTGTGTGTGTGTGTGTGTGTGTGTGTGTGTGTGTGTGAGTGTGAGTGTGTGTGTGTGTGTGTGTGTGTGTGTGTATGTGTGTGTGTCTGTGTGTGTGTGTGTGTGTGTGTGGGTGTGCATATATTTTATTTCGCAAAGTGTTCACTTCACTTTCAGATCGTGCAAACAGAGCAATGGTCAAAAGGTGGCCTGCATTCTGGACTATTGCCTAAGTTCTACTGATTTACTATAGTTTTTAAACTGAACACATCTTCAATTCAGATAGAGAAAGAGAGAGAGAGAGAGAGAGAGAGAGAGTGTGTGTGTGTGTGTGTGTGTTTTCTGAGCTGTTCTGAGCATATCAAGGCGATTGACATTACTTCTAACACACCGGCCAATTACAGGTGTAGACCAACCAATCACCTACTGCCACCTACGAAGCGCTAGCAGTCGTGTCACTGGCAGACCAAGGTACACAGTAGTAGCAGCTCTGAGCTGGTGAGCCACAACACCGTCATCTTGTTTTTCAGCGATGCTCTTTGTTGTTTTTGTTGAGTGTGTTTGTAAAGAGGGAAGTGCCACAGTTTTGCAGGATCATTGTGTCTGTGGTGGATTAACACACCACAGAAGAACCAAATATGTGTGGTTGTGCCATTTCAACACCAACCATTAACTTTAGCCATACACATGCACATTTATCTGTGGGGCCATGATGTGTTATACATCTATATATCCAGGATCTTCTCAGGACATGATGTCCTGAGACATCACACTGTGTGTGTGTGTGTGTGTGTGTGTGTGTGTGTGTGTGTGTGTGTGTGTGTGTGTGTGTGTGTGTGTGTGTGTGTGTGTGTGCTTATGCATGTCTGTGCAGGTGTGTGTGTGTGTACGTATGCTTATGCATGTCTGTGCAGGTGTGTGTGTGTGTGTGTGTGTGTGTGTGTGTGTGTGTGTGTGTGTGTGTGAGCGTGCAGCCACAGGGATCAGCAGAACGAGTCTGGCCCTGTAAACCCCATATGTTCCCGGCCACAGCCATGTTGACAGTGCACATATTTCACACCCACTCAGGAAGTGGCATGTCACCTCTTTACCAATGGGCACTAGGCCCTCTGAGTGCTGTTTGGGATAAAGTGTGGAGACGTGTGTGGGTGTGGGTGTGTAGGTGGGTGTGGGTGTGTGTATGTGCACGCGTGTGTCTTCATCATCATCAATGCCCAGCCAGGGGGCCAGTGTAGAACTCGGTCTGTTGCTATGACAACTCTTCATGCCATCGGGCTGCCTTGGACCTTTGCATAGTGTCAGCAGTGACTCTGTGTGTGTGTGTGTGTGTGTGTGTGTGTGTGTGTGTGTGTGGCGGGGGTGTGTGTGTGTGTGTGTGTGTGTGTGTGTGTGTGTGGGTGTGTGTGTGTGTGTTTTGTCACCACAAAAACACATGTGTGATTATGTTTGTATTTGTACATATGCAGGTGTAGTATTAATATTTGGACACTATTTGGACAAATGACTGCAGTATTCTCTAATGTTTGATGCCTGTGACTGTTGATGCTGCCCTCTAGTGGCTGATGGCCACTTTGCATCTTTAATTACCCATATTAATTCTTTATCTTATCCTCCTTGCTGGAATGGCTTAAAATACAGTTCATACAGAGAGACGCGCAGTATAGAGAGACACGCAGCACAGAGAGACACGCAGCACAGAAAGACGTGCAGCACAGAGAGACACGCAGCACAGAGAGCCATGCAGCACAGAGAGACGCAGCACAGAGAGACACACAGCACAGAGAGACGCAGCACACAGAGACACGCAGCACAGAGAGACACACAGCACAGAGACGTGCAGCACAGAGAGACACGCAGCACAGAGACACGCAGCACAGAAAGACGTGCAGCACAGAAAGACGTGCAGCACAGAGACACGCAGCACAGAGAGACGTGCAGCACAGAGACGTGCAGCACAGAGAGATGCAGCACAGAGAGACGTGCAGCACAGAGAGACACGCAGCACAGAGAGACACACAGCACAGAGAGACACACAGCACAGAGAGACGAGCAGCACAGAGAGACACGCAGCACAGAGAGACACGCAGCACAGAGAGATGCAGCACAGAGAGACACACAGCACAGAGAGACACACAGCACAGAGAGACGAGCAGCACAGAGAGACAAGCAGCACAGAGAGACTTGCAGCTGCGTCGGAAGCCTGTGCTCACTGTGTGTCTGGCGCTATTGTTACTTTTCTAAAGCTCACTATAGGTCACTGTTGTCTTTCAGGTCTGTATCTGTGTGTAATTGTCTTTGTGTGTGTGTGTGTGTGTGTGTGTGTGTGTGTGTGTGTGTGTGTGTGTGTGTGTGTGTGGTAGCATCAGTCAGGCATGGACATGCTGTTTCATCTCATTAGTCTCACCCACCAGACATGCAGCCGCGATGGCCTGTCAGATTGTGTGTGTGTGTGTGTGTTGACCTCACCAAACCTCTTGTTCTTTTCCTTGTTGCCTGTGTCCTGTTCCTCCATCAGTCAAGAACGTTTCAGGGCTAATCACAGTCTGCACCAGTCATACACGCATGACACAAATCTGTCAAAACACACGACCTCTTCACACACTGTTGCCTTATAACTTCTTGGCATTACAATAATAGACATGTCCCTAGTGTGTAGATGGCAAATAGTGTGTAAACGCAAACTATTTTGAGTTCAGAGAGCAGGAGTGTGACAAAGGTGTGATGTGGATTAGCAGCATGTGTGGATTGGCAATCTGTGTGGATTACTGTAACAGGATGTGTGTGAAGAATGTCTTGCTGTCTGGACTGCATGTACTGCATGTGCTGTTTGTGAAAATGAGTGTGTTTTGGGTGTGTGTGTGTGTGTGTGT
>NW_027506877.1:332500-350000 GCF_052324685.1 Brachyhypopomus gauderio | reverse complement strand
GGTGTGTTTAGTGTGTTGGAAGACCTGACTCCTCCTCTAACCCAGGCTGTGTTTAGTGTGTTGGAAGACCTGACTCCTCCTCTAACCCAGGCTGTGTTTAGTGTGTTGGAAGACCTGACTCCTCCTCTAACCCAGGTTGTGTTTAGTGTGTTGGAAGACCTGACTCCTCCTCTAACTCAGGTTGTGTTTAGTGTGTTGGTAGACCTGACTCCTCCTCTAACCTGGGGCTGTTTGGTGTGAACTGACGTTGTGGTGCTGGTGGGTGACCCTGCAGGATAGTGAGGGACCCCTGACTGCTTGCTTAGGTTTTAGGGTAAGTCAAGTGATGAGTCTAAAGGTCAGTCTTAGTGATAGGTCTAGTGTTGGGACTAATGGTGGGTCTAGTGAGAGGTCGTGCTGATAAATCTAGTGATGAGTCTAGTGATTAGTTTTGCTGATAGGTCTAGTGTTGGGTCCAGTGTTGGGTCCAGTGTTGAGTCTAGTGTTGGGTATAGTGATGGGTATAGTGATGGGTATTAGTCTAGGAGTAAGGGCTGTAACATGCTGCTTTATGCATTTGCCAAATTGCTATTTTTGAACATGAACAATAATCATTTCATCTTTTAAAAGTCATCTGGAACACTTCATCTGTCATTAAGTCACGTATTGTCGTGTGTTTGAGTGTGTGTGTGTGTGTGTGTGTGTGTGTGTGTGTGTGTGTGTGTGTGTGTGTGTGTGTGTGTGCGTGTGTGTGTGCGTGTGTGCGTGTGTGCATGTGCACGTGTGTGTGTTCCAGCTGGGATTATAATCACACACAGTTCCAGATGGGATTATAATCACTTCATTATCTTAATTACAAGATGGGGAAGGATGTCTGTCTCTGGGCTTTGGGCCTCATTTGTCTGTCCACAGGCGTCGTGTCTCCTGTCAGAACGCTGAACTTCCCCATCAGCTCCTTCTTTGGCTTCCTTTCATAAAAACTATTTTAAAACTGCAAACAGGAGCAAACACTCCTGTCCATAAAGAGTCTACACCTGGAAGAACAATATGTTGACATTACTGTTTATCGGAAATAACATTTGTTTTTGCTTGAGTCGATAACTTCTGATTAAAGTGTTTCAGCCATCATCACCAAACAAGCGTCAATAAGGCATTAACACAGAACCCCTGCTGATGCTAGATTTTTAAAAAAAGATCTTATATATATATATATAAAAGGCTGACTGTATTTTACAGAGTGAGCTGAATGTATCTGTCATACATTAGAAGGTACTCAATGCATCCTGTAACATCGGTGGTGAAATGAGTGCCGTCATGTTTGCTGTGTTGGGACTGCAGTGGGACTTCTCCTCACTACACATTAGCTTTAGCTAATACTCGCTAAACAATAATTCTCAGAACAGACTATCTTCCTGAAACATGAGAGGCATCATAACTAATCACATTTCAGCATATTCCCACCGTAATCCATACCACCATATTCCATACCACCATATCCCACCCCGCACCACCTCATGCTACGGCACCATACGAAGATTTGTCTGTAGCTACGCCGTATTTCACCCCGCTACGTCTGCCCCTCCCCCGTCTCTGGCCTCTCTCTCGAAGGACTGTTCTTTTGGTTTCTTGTCATTCAGACATTATCATATTATCAGCCTCCTAGATATATCCTCACCAGGAAGACCTAAAATAACACTTAGAATTGCTTGTCACGAGAGATTTAAAGCCCAGTGGTTCAGAGTGGGCACTCAGTCTGAGCAGTTATAGCAGGGTTGGGGCTGGACTGATATTAACACACTCATACGTCCATATGAGCGGGTGAAGTTCTAGGTCAGTCCGCTCCCTTCTGAATGTCACTCCGAGGGTCCGTGTGGGCGGAGCTTGTCCAGGCCAGTCCCCGCCCCCAGGTGGCCTGGCAGTGTGCCAGACATCTGAAAGCGTCCTCTGTCTATTTCAGTCCATGTTTGTTCGTGAATGGTGTTTTCTAGTTTCACCCCTATGAAAGGGCGCTGGGATGTCTGGGGAGAGTGAACCTCTTAAGTGTTCGCCTTTGTAGCAGATGCAGTCAGGGTTTTTTCTGTGTGTGTGTGTGTGTGTGTGTGTGTGTGTGTGTGTGTGTGTGTGTGTGTATCATGCCCTTTGTCTCCACTATCTCTCATGCGGTTGTACTCTATTTTCGACACACCTTTTCACACTGCACTGATTAGCTGACTGACAGCTGTGTTTGCAGACAGCTCATTGGTGTATCCATGGCAACTGACAGATAAGAGTGACCGTCTTGCATTGGCCTATCAGGGAGTGAACACTTGAGGTCATTTGCTTTCTACCAGCCTGGTGAGGGAACCTTGAGCAGGACACGTGTGCGTCTGGGAGGTGTTTGGGCCTCTGGCCTGCAGGAGGTATCAGAAACGTCTGCTTCATGAGATTATATAGCCGTTCTTTACAATCTTACATAGATATTAGAACTATTCACTACAGAAAATATTTTGTACACTCTAATGTGTAGACAAAACAATGGCTCACATCAGTTGTCTCTGTGTGCGATTAAGAGCCCTGTAGACACCTACACCTACTACCTGGTTACTAGCTACTTACTACTTGTGGAGCACAGAAGAAGCCTAGTCATTTCTCTATGGCGCTCTGGCTGGGTGGTGACTGTGGTCTCTTGGACAGGTAGTGTTCTCCAGATGGACATCTGGGTGATGTGCTCTGTGTGTGATTAGTACTGGCTGCAGCGGGACTGCCCCTTCTCCTTTGGTTGCTATTTGTTCCTTTATTGCCTGTGATTTCTGCTTGGTGAGCACAATTACAGCGTTCTCTTGTTTACTCTCTTCCTCTTCCCCGAAGTGATTCTCTCTTATTTGAGGGTCTTTGTGCCTTGTTAACTCTTAACTCTTCTCTCTTGAACTCTCCTGTCTGTTTAGTTCTAACTCTTTAACTCTATCCCATGTTAACTCTTCTCTCTTGAACTCTCCTGTCTGTTTAGTTCTAACTCTTTAACTCTATCCCATGTTAACTCTTCTCTCTTGAACTCTCCTGTCTGTTTAGTTCTAACTCTTTAACTCTATCCCATGTTAACTCTTCTCTCTTGAACTCTCCTGTCTGTTTAGTTCTAACTCTTTAACTCTATCCCATGTTAACTCTTCTCTCTTGAACTCTCCTGTCTGTTTAGTTCTAACTCTTTAACTCTATCCCATGTTAACTCTTCTCTCTTGAACTCTTTCTCCCCAGTATAACTGGCCTGTGATGCAATAGTGATTACGAGCCATGAGAGGTATGTGAACCTCTGTGGGTCAACCAGGAACATTTCCTCACTTGTGAAAGAAAGAGTCACTCTTACCCTTACACTGTGATGACATCCTGCCCACACACACACACACACACACACACACACACGCATCGCACACACGCATCACACACACATACACACACACACACACACACACACGCACACGCATCACACGCACACGCATCACACATACACACACACCCACACACACACACGCACACGCATCACACACACATATACACACACCCACACACACACACACACACACACACATACAAACACACACACACATACACACACACACATTCATTTCACTTTGGCTTTTGGTGAGTGTGTAGGAGGTGTAGAGGGAGGGAGGTGAAGAGGGAGGTGAAGAGGGAGGTGTGGAGAGAGGTGTAGAGGGAGGGAGGTGAGAAGGGAGGTATAGAGGGAGGGAGGTGAAGAGGGAGGGAGGTATGGAGGGAGGTATGGAGGGAGTGAAGAGGGAGGTATGGAGGGAGGTATAGAGGGAGGGAGGTATGGAGGGAGTGAAGAGGGAGGTATGGAGGGAGGTATGGAGGGAGGTATAGAGGGAGGGAGGTGTAGAGGGAGGGAGGTATGGAGGAAGGTATAGAGGGAGGGAGGTATGGAGGGAGTGAAGAGGGAGGTATGGAGGGAGGTATAGAGGGAGGGAGGTATGGAGGGAGGTATGGAGGAAGGTATAGAGGGAGGGAGGTATGGAGGGAGTGAAAAGGGAGGTATGGAGGGAGGTATGGAGGGAGGTGTGGAGGGAGGGAGGTATGGAGGAAGGTATAGAGGGAGGGAGGTATGGAGGGAGGTATGGAGGGAGTGAAGAGGGAGGTATGGAGGGAGGTATAGAGGGAGGGAGGTATGGAGGGAGGTATGGAGGGAGGTGTGGAGGGAGGGAGGTATGGAGGAAGGTATAGAGGGAGGTAGGTGAGGAGGGAGTGAAGCAAGAAGGAAGTGAACAGATTTAAAGAGGTTGGTGCGTCATTCCAAGAAAGAACTCATGAGTCATGACTCGATGTCATTGTGTGTGTGTGTGTGTGTGTGTGTGTGTGTGTGTGTGGGCAGGATGTCATCACAGTGTAAAGGTGAGAGTGACTCTTTTCACGCCTGTGCCCTCTGCGTGGGTGTGTTTGTGTGTGAGGCGCTGCAGTGCTGTGAATGCAGACTAAAGGTTTGGGAGAACCAGGCTGTGTGTTTGAGTGTGAGCGAGACAGGCAGGCAAGCATGAACACACACACGTCCATTCACATGCATACAGACGCAGACATTTGTCATGCTGTCCTGTCCATGTCCTGCCCTGTCCTAGCTCCATTAGGTTGTCCTGCTGTGGGCTTACTGACATTAGTCCACTTCCACACTGCCAAGGCAAAAGAAGACCAGGAAAAGTCACAAAATCACACACACCAACCAAATCTCTCTCTCTGTCTCTCTCTCTTTCAAACACACACACACACACACACACACACACACACACACATTACTAGATCTTCCCAGCGAGTTAAAACAGTGGTCACATGCTTAGAAACCAGAGGTATACGATATGGACAAAAATGCTATGATGTGATTTTATTGCTGCAGGTGCCATGTGCCAAACCATACTGGTGAACCACTAACGAGAAGTCGTTTCCATTTGTGGATGATTTGAGTACTGTGAAACACCCACAGAAGTTCTGCAGTGTGTGAGGTGCTGGGAGCCTTCATTACCAGTGTGTGAGATGCTGGGAGCCTTCATTACCAGTGTGTGAGATGCTGGGAGCCTTCATTACCAGTGTGTGAGATGCTGGGAACCTTCATTTCCAGTGTGCCACGTGCTCGAGAACTTCGCCTTCTCTAAACCGTATCACAAACACCAGCATCACAATAAGGAGTAACACATGATATATCGTGCAGCCCTAGTGGGAATCCCACATGTCCAGCATGAAGCGAGTTCAGACCCGTATCAGCTTCTCCTGTGCAGTGCAGCAGAAGGCCCCGTACTGTTGGAGATCCCAGCAGGGCCGGAGGGGGTGCGGGCGGACAGTAACGTAGCATCGCCGGCCAAATGAGTGCAACGGTCCCCCAGTGGAGCTTCTCCTCTGAAACCACTCACCTGTGCGAGCGCCAGCACGACCTGGCGGTACATGTCATGACCGGGGGGGTTCTGAGCAGATTGATGTGTTTTCTGGGGAAAGTTCTCGGTAGAAAGGTTGCTAGGCGACTCCGGGCAGGTTTGTCTTCTCCAATGCGATTATGATGTAACAGAGGGAGCAGGGAAATCCCCGCTCGTGGCTCTGCGGAGCTGCTGCGATGCTGCGATGGTGCGATGTTGTGAGGATGCGCTGGCCGTGCGAGACAGCGTTTGTGCGTAACCGTGAAGCATTAGCCTCCATTTTGCAGTTGGGGGTTTTACTGCGGCCATCGAAACCTCGTCCTTTACAGGGCATTCTGGAAAAAACATCATTTGAGTAATAAGCCCAGAAGTGAAATGTGTTATATTGATATATCTAATAGGCTGACATTGTTATATGTTCATTTTTCACACTCACTGTCAGACGCAAAGGTGAGGTTGAGCCCCAGAAGGCAGTGATCTGTTAAAGGAAGCAAGAGGGGGATTAAATGGCCATTTAGCAGTGGTGATATGTGTCGGGGCTGATGGGGGAGGTTCTAACTGCCCCTGAGCGCCCCACCGGGGCTCCGTGCAGCTGCGGGCTGCTATCACCTCTGGACGGGTGAGAACTGCTGAGCTCCAGGCTGAGGGAGAGGCAGGACTGACTCATGACCCAGGGCCCGTGGTGGGGTGAGCAGCAGCCGAGCCTCCATCCTCTACCTGGAACCAGCCTGCGACTCACCTGGGTGGCCTGGAGGTGTTCAGACATCCTGGTCAGCAGTTAGTGGATCTGTCAAACACACACACGCAGATCGTGGTTCACACACACACTCACGCACACACACGCTCTCCTTGTCTGTCTGCAGAAGAGTGTGAAGGAAGGCGTCCTGCTGAAGCAAACCAGCTCCTTTCAGAGATGGAAGAGACGCTACTTCAAACTGAGGGGCAGAACTCTCTACTACGCCAAAGACTCAAAGGTAAGCCCTGGTGTTAGCCCATGCTCGTCCTGTGTGTGTGTGTGTGTGTGTGTGTGTGTGTGTGTGTGTGTGTGTGTGTGTATGTGTGTGTGTGTATGTGTGTGTATGTGTGTGTGTGTGTATGTGTGTGTGTGTGTGTGTGTGTGTGTGTGTGTGTGTGTCTGTGTGTGTGTGTGTGTGTGTGTGTGTGTGTGTGTGTGTGTGTGTGTGTGTGTGAGTGTGTGAGTGTGTGTGTGTGTGTGTGTGGGCTGAACTGGTGACGAACTGTTACTGTGTTGTCGTAGTCTCTCATATTCGATGAGGTGGATCTTTCGGATGCCAGCGTGGCAGAGACCAGCACCAAGAACATCAACAACAGCTTCACGGTACGTCCACACAGAGCTCCTCACGTCCTTCTACATCCCTCTGACACTCACTCGTGGAGAGGAAGAATTCATAAACATTCACTCTCCCTCTCTTTCGTCCCTCCACCCGGGCACTATCACTCACTTTCACTTTTCTCTCTCTCTCAGTTCAGTCAGTTCAGTTGCATGACCACACTGAGTTACATTTAAACCTGCGTATCGCATATCAGGATGTTAACAGACACACTTCACCTCACCTTGCACACAGGTTGAACTAGAACATCCTCTAGAAAACATCTCTCTTCCTCCAGGTGATCACTCCATTCCGTAAACTGATGCTCTGTGCCGAGAGCAGGAAGGAGATGGAGGACTGGATCAGCGCTCTAAAGTCCGTTCAGAAATGGGAGACATACGAGGTCGGTTTCTTAGTTACGCCCTGGCGTATTATCACAGCGATGAGCATCGTGATATTACGAGACGTGTATCTCACCTCCGAGGCCACGAATGCTCCGCATACTCCGTCACATGCCACGTGCTGTGTTTGTATAACTGATCTGGGACCAGTAGCGGTGGGGCAAGGGCGCGGCGCTGTGCACAGGTGTGCGGCCGGTCGCACCTGCTGCTGCACTGGCGAGCGAGGTGGTGCCAGCGCCTGATCCCAGGTCAGCGTGTTCCTTTTGCTCCACAGGCCTCCCAGTTTAACGTGGAGCACTTCTCGGGGATGCACAACTGGTACGCCTGCTCGCACGCTCGCCCCACCTTCTGCAACGTGTGCAGGGAGGCGCTGCCCGGGGTCACCTCCCACGGCCTCTCCTGTGAAGGTGAGCACAGACCCCCCCCGGGCTGCTCCGCTAAAGCTGACAGCACCTCCTGACACTGCCCCACTCCTCTTTCTCCACCTCCTCACGCCGCCCCACTCCTCTTTCTCCACCTCCTCACACCGCCCCACTCCTCTTTCTCCACCTCCTCACGCCACCCCACTCCTCTTTCTCCACCTCCTCACACCGCCCCACTCCTCTTTCTCCACCTCCTCACACCGCCCCACTCCTCTTTCTCAACCTCCTCACACCACCCCACTCCTCTTTCTCCACCTCCTCACGCCACCCCACTCCTCTTTCTCCACCTCCTCACACCGCCCCACTCCTCTTTCTCAACCTCCTCACACCACCCCACTCCTCTTTCTCCACCTCCTCACACCACCCCACTCCTCTTTCTCCACCTCCTCACGCCGCCCCACTCCTCTTTCTCCACCTCCTCACACCGCCCCACTCCTCTTTCTCGACCTCCTCACGCCACCCCACTCCTCTTTCTCCACCTCCTCACACCGCCCCACTCCTCTTTCTCAACCTCCTCACACCACCCCACTCCTCTTTCTCAACCTCCTCACACCGCCCCACTCCTCTTTCTCCACCTCCTGACACTGCCCCACTCCTCTTTCTCCACCTCCTCACACCGCCCCACTCCTCATTCTCCACCTCCTCACGCCGCCCCACTCCTCTTTCTCCACCTCCTCACGCCGCCCCACTCCTCTTTCTCCACCTCCTCACACCGCCCCACTCCTCTTTCTCCACCTCCTCACACCACCCCACTCCTCTTTCTCCACCTCCTCACGCCGCCCCACTCCTCTTTCTCCACCTCCTCACACCGCCCCACTCCTCTTTCTCCATCTCCTCACACCGCCCCACTCCTCTTTCTCCACCTCCTCACACCACCCCACTCCTCTTTCTCCATCTCCTCACACCGCCCCACTCCTCTTTCTCCACCTCCTCACGCCGCCCCACTCCTCTTTCTCCACCTCCTCACACCACCCCACTCCTCTTTCTCCATCTCCTCACACCACCCCACTCCTCTTTCTCCATCTCCTCACACCGCCCCACTCCTCTTTCTCCACCTCCTCACACCGCCCCACTCCTCTTTCTCCACCTCCTCACGCCGCCCCACTCCTCTTTCTCCACCTCCTCACACTGCCCCACTCCTCTTTCTCCACCTCCTCACACCGCCCCACTCCTCTTTCTCCACCTCCTCACGCCGCCCCACTCCTCTTTCTCCACCTCCTCACACCGCCCCACTCCTCTTTCTCCACCTCCTCACGCCGCCCCACTCCTCTTTCTCCACCTCCTCACGCCGCCCCACTCCTCTTTCTCCACCTCCTCACACCGCCCCACTCCTCTTTCTCCACCTCCTCACGCCGCCCCACTCCTCTTTCTCCACCTCCTCACGCCTCCCCACTCCTCTTTCTCCATCTCCTCACGCCGCCCCACTCCTCTTTCTCCACCTCCTCACGCCGCCCCACTCCTCTTTCTCCACCTCCTCACACCACCCCACTCCTCTTTCTCCACCTCCTCACACCGCCCCACTCCTCTTTCTCCACCTCCTCACACCGCCCCACTCCTCATTCTCCACCTCCTGACACTGCCCCACTCCTCTTTCTCCACCTCCTCACGCCGCCCCACTCCTCTTTCTCCACCTCCTCACACCGCCCCACTCCTCTTTCTCCACCTCCTCACACCACCCCACTCCTCTTTCTCCACCTCCTCACGCCGCCCCACTCCTCTTTCTCCACCTCCTCACACCGCCCCACTCCTCTTTCTCCACCTCCTCACGCCGCCCCACTCCTCTTTCTCCACCTCCTCGCACCACCCCACTCCTCTTTCTCCACCTCCTCACACCGCCCCACTCCTCTTTCTCCACCTCCTCACACCGCCCCACTCCTCTTTCTCCACCTCCTCACACCGCCCCACTCCTCTTTCTCCACCTCCTCACGCCGCCCCACTCCTCTTTCTCCACCTCCTCACACCGCCCCACTCCTCATTCTCCACCTCCTGACACTGCCCCACTCCTCATTCTCCACCTCCTGACACTGCCCCACTCCTCTTTCTCCACCTCCTCACGCCGCCCCACTCCTCTTTCTCCACCTCCTGACACTGCCCCACTCCTCTTTCTCCACCTCCTCACGCCGCCCCACTCCTCATTCTCAACCTCCTCACACCACCCCACTCCTCTTTCTCCACCTCCTCACACCACCCCACTCCTCTTTCTCCACCTCCTCACGCCGCCCCACTCCTCTTTCTCCACCTCCTCACACCGCCCCACTCCTCTTTCTCCACCTCCTGACACTGCCCCACTCCTCTTTCTCCACCTCCTCACACCGCCCCACTCCTCATTCTCCACCTCCTCACGCCGCCCCACTCCTCTTTCTCCACCTCCTCACGCCGCCCCACTCCTCTTTCTCCACCTCCTCACACCGCCCCACTCCTCTTTCTCCACCTCCTCACACCACCCCACTCCTCTTTCTCCACCTCCTCACGCCGCCCCACTCCTCTTTCTCCACCTCCTCACACCGCCCCACTCCTCTTTCTCCATCTCCTCACACCGCCCCACTCCTCTTTCTCCACCTCCTCACACCACCCCACTCCTCTTTCTCCATCTCCTCACACCGCCCCACTCCTCTTTCTCCACCTCCTCACGCCGCCCCGCTCCTCTTTCTCCACCTCCTGACACCGCCCCACTCCTCTTTCTCCACCTCCTCACGCCGCCCCACTCCTCTTTCTCCACCTCCTGACACTGCCCCACTCCTCTTTCTCCACCTCCTCACACCGCCCCACTCCTCTTTCTCCACCTCCTCACGCCGCCCCACTCCTCTTTCTCCACCTCCTCACACCGCCCCACTCCTCTTTCTCCACCTCCTCACGCCGCCCCACTCCTCTTTCTCCACCTCCTCACGCCGCCCCACTCCTCTTTCTCCACCTCCTCACACCGCCCCACTCCTCTTTCTCCACCTCCTCACGCCGCCCCACTCCTCTTTCTCCACCTCCTCACGCCACCCCACTCCTCTTTCTCCACCTCCTCACACCACCCCACTCCTCTTTCTCCACCTCCTCACGCCGCCCCACTCCTCTTTCTCCACCTCCTCACGCCACCCCACTCCTCTTTCTCCATCTCCTCACACCGCCCCACTCCTCTTTCTCCACCTCCTCACACCGCCCCACTCCTCTTTCTCCACCTCCTCACACCACCCCACTCCTCTTTCTCCACCTCCTCACACCGCCCCACTCCTCTTTCTCCACCTCCTCACGCCGCCCCACTCCTCTTTCTCCACCTCCTCACACCTCCCCACTCCTCTTTCTCCACCTCCTCACGCCGCCCCACTCCTCTTTCTCCACCTCCTCACGCCGCCCCACTCCTCTTTCTCCACCTCCTCACGCCGCCCCACTCCTCTTTCCCCACCTCCTCACACCACCCCACTCCTCTTTCTCCACCTCCTCACACCACCCCACTCCTCTTTCTCCACCTCCTCACACCACCCACTCCTCTTTCTCCACCTCCTTTGACCAGGTTCTTGTTCCCTTCTCCCCGTTATCTCTCTCTGACATCATGCGTCACTCCATGTTCCAGCCAATCACTGTAAAGCAGGCCCGTTGCCACGGCTCCCTGTTGGCGTGAAGCACTGGGCCTGATATCTATGACTGTCTCACTCTGAACATGTGTGTGTGTGTGTGTGTGTGTGTGTGTGTGTGTGTGTGTGTGCGCACGCTCTGTATGTTACAGTGTGTAAATTCAAAGCTCATAAACGCTGCGCCGTTCGATCAACTAATAACTGTAAATGGACCACGCTGGTCTCCATAGGAAATGACATCATTGAGGATGAGGATGGGGTGAGCTGTGTTGATTTATTCTTCTTGTTAATGTGAACTATGTATTCAATAGTGAAGAAGTGACGAGACTGTGTGTGTGTGTGTGTGTGTGTGTGTGTGTGTGTGTGTGTGTGTGTGTGTGTGTGTGTGTGTGTCCAGGTGGCTATGCCGCACCAGTGGCTGGAGGGGAACCTGCCCGTCAGTGCCAAGTGTGTGGTGTGTGATCGGACGTGTGGTAGTGTGCGCAGGCTACAGGACTGGCGCTGTCTGTGGTGCAAAGCCATCGTAAGTGTTCCACGTTCAGTGTGAGACAGCCAAACACACATCAGCGCACACACACACACACACACACACACACACACATAATCTCACACACGTGCAAATGCAAACAGACCCACCTACTCACACACACACACACACACACACACACACACACACACACACACACACACACACACAGTGAACACTATTGTTCTGGTTTATTCATGAGCCCATATTGTGTCCAGGTTCACAGCAGCTGTAAAGAGCAGCTGGGGAAGACGTGTCCTCTGGGTCAGTGTAAAGTGTCAATCATCCCTCCCACTGCTCTCAACAGCATCGACTCTGATGGTGAGGGTTACCCCGGCAACATCATCAGCACCACACGTGTCAGTTAAAGACATCCTCACATTATGGAAAGGCTTGGCTATCCATACTAGACACTGGAGTCCTTATCACTCAAAAAACCAAAGTTAAATTTACTATATTTACGTTTTGGGGGGAAATGTTAAAGTGAGCCTGTGTCCTCCTGTTACATTGTGTCCTGTGGTAGGAGATTCAACCACACGGTCTGTCTTTCCTGCACTACCTGACTATCCAGTTCATTGACACGATAAACATCACTAGCTCAAAAGATCTGAGCATCTCCACATTCTCCATGTTCACTGGGTGGGTTAGTCAGGGAGCACGACCTGTGTGGCTGTGTAGCAGGCTTCAAATTCCCCTCCCTCCCTCCCTCCCTCCCTCCCTCTCTCTCTCATGCAGGGTTTTGGAAGGCCATGAGTCCTTCCTGTTCCAGTCCTCTGTTGGTGTTGGTGAACAGTAAGAGTGGAGATAATCAGGGCGTGAAGTTCCTGCGGAAGTTCAAGCAGCTCCTCAACCCTGCGCAGGTCTTTGACCTGATGAACGGAGGACCTCAGCTCGGGTGAGCCTTCCCACACGGGCCTGCTTCAGCACTCGCATCATTCACACACACACACACACACACACAACACACACACACACACACACACATAGATCCTGTAATGACTGTGAGAACAAACATTAATGTACTTACCTGTACTTATGTGTGTGTGTGTGTGTGTGTGTGTGTGTGTGTGTGTGTGTGTGTGTAGACTACGGCTGTTCCAGAAGTTTGAGACGTTCCGTATCCTGGTGTGTGGTGGAGATGGCAGTGTTGGCTGGGTGCTGTCTGAACTGGACAAACTGCAGCTGCACAAACAGGTATGAAGAACCGCGAGGGATCACGGAGACGACGAAGCCCTGATGCATCTAGGTGATTGATTCATGGGTGTGTGTGTGTGTGTGTGTGTGTGTGTGTGTAGTGTCAGCTGGGCGTGCTGCCTCTGGGCACAGGGAATGACCTGGCACGGGTGCTGGGCTGGGGGGGACTGTGTGATGATGATGCCCAGCTGCTGCAGATCCTGGAGAAATTGGAGCGAGCCACCACCAAGATGCTGGACAGGTGAACACACACGCACACACACACACACACACACACACACACACACACACACACACACGTGAGATTTATTCTGAGCAGGTGTGTTTGACCTGGCGCTCTGGTGTGTGTCTGGGCTGGTTCATCAGATGGAGCATAATGACGTATGAAGTTCCCACCAAAAACACTCCTGTCATCATTAAGGAGGAGGAGCCTCTGGACCCGCCCCTTCAGGTACACTTCCTGTCCTTTGTTCAGAAACGATGTGGGTGTGGTCCTAACATGTGGTGCGAATATCTAATGAGCCATGCTTGATTGACATTACAGTACTCTGTCCAAGATTTTATTCCACGTATGCAGAGCTGCATAGAGTGGTACCAAGTGGGAGGAATTAGCATTGTTCAGTCCTACAACGAAGAAGCTGCCAGGGGTGACCTTGAGAAAACACAGTATTCTACGTTATCTAACATTTACACAGAAGGCTAGATTGTCTTGAATGTACACGGTAGTTAGGTTAGCTTGAATTTACACAGAAGTGTAGGTTAGCTTGATTGTACACATTAATCTAGGTTAGCTTGAATTCACACAGAAGTCTGGGTTAGCTTGAATGCACAACAGGCTAGCTTGCGCTTGCTAGCTTGCTCAGACTTGAAGAGATTGATCAGCCTGAACAAGTAAAAGGCTACAGGGGGAGGATGAGCAGTGTTGGTGTTGGGATTGTGTAAGGTAACGCTTACACAAGCCTGATCCTGAGATTAATGATGGCCAGCTCACATCAGAAAGGGGAAATTAAACAGGAAGTTCAGAGGCTCAGTCATGCTTCACCTCTGTGTGCTACTCTCTTTACCCAGATCACCCAGTACGCCGACTCCGTCGCCAGTCATCTGACAAAGATCTTGGACTCGGACAAGCACAGTGATGTGATCTCCTCGGCTAAGTGAGTACACGTGTGAGGGCTCCGCCCACCGTGGGTGGGTGGGGGGGGGGCGATTGGTACATTATGTGCTACAACATGCGGAAGGGTGGGGGTTGTTGGTGTGTTTAGCCCTACAACAGCTGGGTGGGGTTGTTGGTGTGACACCACAGCAGGTTCAGGCCCGTGTAACGGCTGCACCAGGAAGTCTCACACCTTTCTCCCCTCCGCTGTGAGACTTCTACACGAGACCTTATTAATTCTCGCTCAGTTTCTATGTAAAATATCGCTTCTCTGTCCGGACCACCATGACTGGAGGTGCCGTTATGTGGGTTCTCTCGCTATTCAGGTGAAGAAAAGTAGTCACAGCTGGAAAAGCTGTTTAACCATCACTCCTGGCTTCTCTCTTCTGACTGACCTGGTTCCTGCTCCCTCTGGGGGGTGTGTGTGTAGGTTTTTGTGTGGGACGGTGAATGACTTTGTGGCCGAGGTGGGAAAAGCCTACGAAAGAGCCACAGAGAATAAGGAGGAAGCAGATGCCATGGCTAAAAAGGTATAATTGTGTAAAATGTATGAGAGTGTGTGTATGTGTGGGTTGTTTAAGGAGTGTGTATTGTGTGTGTGTGTGTGTGTGTATGTGCATACACAAGTGCTTATACAACCTTAAATCATAATGATTTAAGGTTGTATAAGTGCTTGTGTAATAAGCGGCAGGGGGGCGGTGTGTGCGCGCCGGTGTGTGTGCGTCGGTGTGCGGTGTGTGTGCGGTGTGTGTGAGGTGTGTGTGAGGTGTGTGCTGAAGCCAGGGCCGTCTGTAGAGGCTCCCAGTCTTGGTTAGACATCTGCTAAGCTGAGAGATGAATTCTGCACATCTCTGTTCTACCGAATGGCTCGTCGGGTCGGGTCATAACACCTCTGCCATAGCAGTCAACCGCGACCGTGTAGACAAGCTAAAATTACCGTGGCCAGCTTCCTTGCTGCTGTATTGTGTAGTGTAGAAAACACATCCGAGTAACCAACAGTGGCGGACCTTTTAGCCGGGGTATTACAGACGAAGATGCAGCACACAAACACTCTCGCTGTCCTGACCTCCGTTTGACCCCGTGCCCTCCCCCCCACTCGCCGTTCCAGTGCGCCATGCTGAACGAGAAACTGGACTCGTTGGTGCGGGCGCTGGACGAGGAGTCGGAGGCCCAGCCGGTGCCCGGCGCCCCGCGGCCGGCCGAGCGAGAGGGCGAGGCGTGCGGCTCGGACGCCCCCGCCGTGCCCCGCCCCTTCAGGTCCAGGGAGCAGCTGATGCTGAGGGCCAACAGCCTGAAGAAAGCCCTGCGGCAGATCATCGAGCAGGCGGAGAAAGGTCAGAGCTGCTCCCCACCCGAGCGCCGCTGAATTATTAATGCACTGTCGGCCTCGTTACTGCCGCTCAACACTGCAACAATTAGGACCATTAAAAAATCTTTAACTCTGAAGATTATGTTTATTGGGTGGAATTATTAAAACCTGTATTACCAGTTTCGCCTAAAGGCTCTAGCAAAATGATTGATTTATGAATATGAACTATATGCATTATATCATTACGCTATTATTAGTAACAGCCATGATTGTAATAGGCATAATCATTCCTTTGTTACTGTATTTATTAAAAGGATGTTGGGATGGAAATGATCAAACATGGATACGTGAGCTGGAGAAAAACTGCTGCTGTTAAAATGCTCATTGGTTCTTACTGATGATGACTCCTCTCTCCTTCATCTGTCCTTGCGGTCTTGTCAGTGGTGGACGAGCAGAACCGACACACCCAGGTGCAGAGGACGTCTTCATTCTCGTCAATCAAAAGATGTAACAGTGAGGACCTCAAGGAGGCAGAATCACGTGAGTGAAACGCTTTGAATGTGCTTGAACAAGTGTAACACCTTCACAACAGAGTAAAACCATAAAAACGTGTAACACTATACACAGCATAGCACCTTAAAACCGAGTAACACCATGAAACTGCGTAACACTAAACACAGCATGGCACTTCAGAACAGAGTGACACCATGTAAAACAGAATAACAGTTTAAAACAAGCTAGTCAAATCAAAATTAGATTAGTCTGACAGGTGTTAATGTGTCCAAGCTATTATGTAAAGCATTTGAACGGTGGAAGCTGTCTGTCTTCTATGTAAATAAATATTAGTGTTCTTATTTTCGATGTGTTGCTCAGGTCAAAATAGCGTGAGTCTCACATCCACAGCCCCCACAGTGCTGGAGAAAGCAGACAGCTGCAACACCTCAGCGCCTTTTAGTGACGAGTTTGAGTAAGTGCACCCACACACACACATGCAGGAACACACACACACACAGAACCTCTGTTTGTGTGTGTGTTTAGAAGGTGGGTGGTGAGGGGATTTGATGACAGATCTAAACCAACACACCAACACCAGATCACACATGTCACACACACTGAGATGCTCCGTCTACACTCATGATCTCTAAATGAGATTCTGCTCTTAGGTCATATCCTCTAAGGCCAAGTTCACAGCCCATCAGTGACTAACCCAGAATGCCTTTAATGATAGATACCCGTCTTCATTTACCTTCATACAACACCGGTAGCACTAATGCTAATGGGTCAGTGTGGTTACTGTGTAATGTCAACATGGCTACTGGCTCGGCCTGCTCACGAGTCCGTCCGCCTGCCGCACTGTCCACACACACAGGCAGTGCACGGAGAAGTGTGTGATGAACAACTACTTCGGGATCGGCTTGGACGCCAAGATCTCGCTGGAGTTCAACAACAAGAGGGACGAGCACCCTAAGAAGTGCAGGTACAGTGGGGACATCCTCCATCTCTCCATCTCTCTCTCTCTCCCTCTCTCTGTGTCTCAGGGACACTTTCTATCTCTAACTCTCTTTCCAAAGCATTGAAAATATTTACATTTAGCTTCACATAATAATAGACAACCACAGCGCAATTTTAATGACATTTAACAAGTTATTGAGACATTAACAACACATTATAATGATTTAATTTGTAAACATATTTAGTGATGAGGACAGTGAGTTGTTGGTGGGGGGTTTGGGGGGTTAATGTGCTTGTGTGTGTAGGAGTGATTGCGTTCTGGGAGACAGAATTGAGGAGATTGGAGACTGTCACTCACTGTCTCTCGGGCAACGACATGTTGCTATAGCGAGGGTTGAGTTGTCATTTTTGAGTTGTTATTTTCCATGCTGTGTCATATTACTGAAATGGGTTATGTTTTCTATATTTAATGTGAACATGTCACAGAGGTTTTTTCCATTTGCACAGTAAAGGAGAAAGTTCATCTGTGGCTCGGCCTCACGGCTCTCCGACCCTGTCGGCAGGTTCAGTCAGTCTGCACTTCCTGTGCTGTGTCTGCTTTGTATCTCCGACAGAAAAGAGATACTCTGACAACTCCATTTAGGGTCTGATAGCATCATTTGTTCTTTGTTTCATGGCCCAGTGTCCCCAAATAGTTTTTTTTTCTGTAAATTTATCTGCACTTTATAGTCTGGTTTAGTTTTAGATTTGGTGGTAAACAGAGGTGGATATTTCAGGATCAGAAAG
>NW_027506877.1:250000-325000 GCF_052324685.1 Brachyhypopomus gauderio | reverse complement strand
CCTTGACCCCAGACCACAGACCCAGATCCCTGACCCCAGATCCCAGACCACAGACCCCTGAATCCAGATCCCTCACCCCAGACCACAGACCCAGATCCCTGACCTCAGACCACAGATCCCTGACCACAGACCCCAGATCCCTGACCTCAGACCATAGACCCCAAATCCCTGACCCCAGATCCCTGACCCCAGACCCCAGATCCCTGACCCCAGACCCCAGATCCCTGACCACAGACCGCAGACCCCTGTCCCCAGACCGCAGACCCAGATTCCTGACCCCAGACTCAGATCCCTGTCCCAAGACCCAGATCCCAGACCACAGATCCCTGTCCCCAGACCACAGACCCAGATCCCTGACCCCAGATCCCTGGCCCCAACCTACAGACCCCTGACCACAGATCCAGATCCCTGACCCCAAATCCAGATCCCTGACCCCAGACAACAGACCCAGATCCCTGACCCCAGACCACAGACCCAGATCCCTGACCCCAGATCCCAGACCCTAGACCCCTGAATCCAGATCCCTGACCTCAGACCACAGACCCAGATCTCTGACCACAAATCCCTGACCCCAGATCTCTGACCACAGACCACAGACCCAGATCCCTGACCCCAGATCACAGACCCAGATCCTTGACCACAGACCCCTGACCGCAAATCCCTGACCACAGACCCAGATTCCTGACCCCAGAGCACAGACCCCTGGCCTCAGAACATTGACCCAGATCCCTGACCACAGACCCTTGACCACAGACCCCTGACCGCAAATCCCTGAACACAGACCCAGATTCCTGACCCCAGAGCACAGACCCCTGGCCTCAGAACATTGACCCAGATCCCTGACCCCAGACCACAGACCCAGATCCCTGACCCCAGACCGCAGACCCAGATCCTTGACCGCAGACCCAGATCCCTGACCCCAGATCACAGACCCAGATCCCTGACCCTAAATCCTTGACCTCAGATCCCTGACCATAGACCCCAGATCCCTGGCCCCAGACCACAGACTCAGATCCCTGACCACAGACCCAGATTCCTGACCCCAGACCACTGGCCTCAGAACATTGACCCAGATCCCTGTCCCCAGACCGCAGACCGAGTTCCCTGTCCCCAGACCACAGACCCCTGTCCCCAGCCAGCAGACCCAAATCCCTGTCCCCAGACCGCAGACCCTTGACCCCAGATCCCTATCCCCAGCCAGCAGACCCAGATCCCTGTCCCCAGACCTCAGAATCAGATCCCTGTCCCCAGACCCAGATCCCTGACCCCAGACCGCAGACCCCAGACTACAGACTTCAGGTCCTGCACTGGATTTCTCTCTCCTGCTCTCTGTAGCACTGGCTCTCTGTTCCAGCCTGTGAGCTTTGTCATGATGGAGTTGGTGAGCATGGCTCTGAGAAAAGCTTGACTTGCATTTCACCGTCATCTTGTGGTACATGTTGCATTTTTCAACAGTCTACCTTGTTCATTGTTGTATATGTGCTCTTCCTGTATGTAGTATCTGAGTATGAGTACTGATATAGGATCAGTTGCGCACTATTCATATAATTGTATTCATTATGATTAGAGGGGTAAAAACTGATCCTAGATCTGTGGTCTTACTCTTGAACTCTTATTCTACAATGCTTGTGTTTCTGTGGCATCATGATGTTGTCTGTCACATTTGGTAGTGCTTCTGTGAATCACACTGGCAGTTAATGGAGTGAAGGTTGTACATTTTTCAACTTTGGTCCAACAGATTACGTAAGCTTTCATCTCTGAACCAGAACCCTACTGAAAACTAATCAGCACCCCAAATTTTCGCTTTTACTCTAGGAAATGCCAGTGAGTGTTCATGCAGGCTTCTGTGCTATTGGGTCTGTTTTTATCTTTCTGTTGTGCATCTGTGTGTGTGTGTGTGTCTTTCTGGGGGCTAAGCGGAGAGATGGGGTGCGGAGGAGGTGGGAGCGTGGCTGGACTCGTTGGGGTTAGGGGAGTACAGGGAGAGGTTTGTGACGCGGGACATCCAGGGATGGCAGCTACCTCAGCTTCAGAGGCAGGACCTGAAGGTACAGCAGGAGACCACAGACCTTACCTCAGCTACCCCTACCTCACCTACCCCTACCTCAGCTGCCCCTACCTCAGCATGCATTCACATAGAGGAAACCTCACACTTCACACCTGAACGTGTGGATAATAAAGGAATCTTCCAACATTATTTTTCCCCCATAAGTTTTTTCTGCAAATTTCCACATTTTTAAACAATTCAGAGTAAACCAAGTCACGCATGCTCAGTGGGAACACAGGGCACGGTGGGTGAAACCCAGACAGGGCTTCAGAACACACACACTACCACCACCATTAAGGCCATTAAGTAGACAAGTTTTTCAGTTTTATCACCAGTAATTTTCATTTTCATCATTCCTTCTATGACTTTAGTAGTGTTTAATTTAGTAGTGTTTAATCTCTTCATACTGGTTTACCCACAGCAAAGGTGATACCACTATCCACAGCATTAAACGTTTTCAGTTAATACAGTCATAACATTATGTTGACCTATGATCTATTGAAGATTAAAATGAGCTGAAAGTTTAAAACGAGTTTAGCGAGAATTTGCTAGAGACCCCTTTAATGGAAGGCATTTTTAAATTTTATTTTAGATTCTTATGCAAATCCTTGTTTGTTCTTCTGCTGCTTTCTGTCTCAGGATCTTGGGATATCAAAGGTGGGACATGTGAAGCGGATCCTGCAGGCAATTGAGGAGCTGGAGGGTCTGCTGTAGTGTCCACGTTGGGCCACCTCGCCACACGAAGCTGCTTCTCACAAAGCACGGGATTTTTGGAGCTCCACGCACACGTGCGCTCGCTCGCGGTTGTGAGAGCCGCTGAGAGAGGCATGGCATCACGTCGCATTGATGTTCTGGTCATGTCCTCCACTAGATGCCTGCCTGGGGTGCTCCTGGTGATACTGAGCAACAGACAATGGCAGTAGACTCCATCTCCCAGAATCCTTCTCTCCTCCCCCCCTTTGCTTTCCTTATTTGTTCCTATTAGTGTGAGCTCATGTGAAATCTTCTCCCATGCATGAAAATTTTCTTTCTTTTATTTATATATATATATTTTTTTTCCTTTATCTCTATTGACATACAAAGCCATGAGACACAAACTGAATTTAATTCTCTTGAGAAAGAAAAGAAGCATAACGTCTCTCCTATTGCCGACAACTGAACAACATTACACGAACAAAAATGACATTCTGTACATTTCTGATGGAGATTCTAGGGGAGAGGTGTACAAAAACATGAATGTATTGTGGCTTTGTCTTACCTGTACTAATCAGCAGAAAAGCGAGTAGCTAACACTCATTCCTCACCTCTCCTCAAAGACGCCCAGGGCTTGTTTGCATGCTCTTCAAGCCCACGGACCTTGAGTAGAAAAAAAATGTTTTTTGAACTTTTGTCTGTAATTGTCAGCCAAGTTGTGCTGTTGTGCCACTCATTCTGGGTGAGCAGTTCTAGATGCTTCCGTGGTGTAAAATTGTGCCAAGTTCCTCAACAAACTGCCGTGGTTACAGTGAGCTGATTTTGTGTTTGTTTTGTTTTTTTGTTTGTTTGTTTTTTTTTCTTCTCTTTTTATTTTTTCGAGAAGTCTTGGGGGGGGGGGGGGATCGATAGTGTCGTACATATCAAAAGGTAATTTATCTTATTGCGTTGCACTTTAAAATGGAAACTTTTAAAACGCAAACTTGAAAGTCGTGTAAATTTCCTTCCAAGTTGTTTTTAGTTATATTATGAACAATGTATCTATTTATGGCATATCTAATAAGACATATAATAAAACAAACTAATATATTATCAGAGTTGAAGAACGATGTACCTCTTTAGGGTTGAAACTCATGATCATGCAACAGATTTTTACAGTTCCATATTGCCTAATCTATATGTGGAATGGGATCCCATTACTGTGGTAAATGAAGACTTTAACCATACGTTAGTGTTGCCTAATGTTCTCGTGTGTGTGGTCTTTACCCAGTGACTGCAAGCTTCTCTTTGGGTGCAGTTTAAATGGTACAATATTATGGTACAATGCGTTTTCAATATAAGGGAAGAATAAATATATTTATTCTTTCATTGATATTTGTGAACCAAAGTGTAACAGTATTTCTTGAATGGGGGAAAAAAAACCACACGCCCAAGGCTTGGGTGCAAACGTGGGACAGACACTTAAGCGCAGCACTCCTAGTGGCTGGATAACCTAACTGCAGACATCGTGCAGGGATGTCACCGGTACTGAGATCTTGCCACTCACGCTGTCAGTCTGTTGATCATGGTAGTGTTAGTAACATACAAGGAAAAGACTGGTGTTTTGTGACCCTCCAAAAAAAAAAAAAAAAGTCTCATTTCATTTTTTTAAAGAGGGCACCAAAATAATACTTTTTTTATTATACATTTTACAATATTGGCGAGAATATTGCTTACTGTTTAATGTTGACTCTTACGGTTTATTTATCTTTTTAAATAATTTAAACGTATTGTTTCTTGCCATGTGGGTTGCAGTCTGGCTTCCACGACTCCAGGTCCGTCCTCTGGCTGCGAACACCTCGATTTCAGGATTGTTGATGTTAATTTTAAGCAAAAATAAAGTGTGACCAATGCCCTCTGCTTTGTGTGTGATTCTTCTTCGCTATACTTATCCCAAATCATGCATGATCGGTGGCATTTGTTGAAACTGTTTCTTTATTTAATTTTGTACCCATATTGCATATTTTGTACCCATATGTTCACAGATCCTCATTTGGTAATATTCAGAATCATTGCATTATGGTTCACAATAATTTAACACCGCATCATCTGTACTCTTTGAACGCAGAACGATAATGTGCTTCGTTTCCTCAACAGCATTCTTCTGTAAAACGATATATGAAAGTGAGTACATTTTCAGTATCACGTCAGACTTGAGTGTACAGAAATGCTTCCCGTCATGTGTCCTGAGAGGGGGCGTTCCTGTGTCCTGAGAGGGGGCATGGCCATTATTTCTCTAGAGGCACAGGCTTGGCCTCCTCCAGCTCTGGTGGGCCGTCCTCCTCCCCCTCTGCCTCCTTCTGCTCTGGTTTCGAATCGCTCTCCTTATTCTCGTCATCCGTGTCGTCCCAGTCCGACTCGCTGATGTCGTCGTCCGAGATGTCCCAGGGCTGGGGGCCGTTGGCCTCCTCCGTGGTGTCGGGCTCATTGCTGACCTCTGCCTCGGGCTTGTGCTCGGGGTCCTCCAGTTTGGCCCAGGACGTGGTGTCGGACTTCTTCATGGTCACCTCCACTTTGGAGGGCGCCATGTTCACGAAGCTGCAGTTGGTGTCGATGACCTGCAAGAGATGGACATGAGGCTGACCAACTGACTGACAGCTCCACCCCTGCCACAGCGGGGCAGCCAATGAGCTGCAGGAGGCGTGTGCTTTTGCATGGTTCACGTGGTAGTGTGTTGTTTTTAGTATCTGGTGCTATGGTGTGTATAGAACACAAACTACAGCGAGAGAGATCTTACCCCCCAAAGATGGATTTCCTTGTGAAACACCTTGTCCTTCTCAAACTGAATGTGACATGTCAGCTGGGACAGTATAGGAGGAAGAGGACAACAAATTCACTCTCTACACACGACACATTACAGCCACGACGTGCACAGACGTCCATGCGAATAACCTGAACACCCAGCACATCAACCCACAGCATCCCCAGAACATTAATCATTTTCATCGTCATTGAAATCTTTGAAAGAAACACGTCACAGCTGATTTCCACATCGCTCCAGAAACAAGCACACGACTTTGTCCGTTAGCGGCCGGCAGTGATGTCAGTAACGCGTTACTCTATAATTTTACCACTTTTTTCGGTAACGAGTAATATAACGCGCTACTATTTCCAGTCCAGTAATCAGATTAAAGTTAGTTATCCAAGTAACTGTGCGTTACTATTTTTATTTTCCCTAGTAAATATATATATTTTTGCTTTCTTCTTGGCTCAGTTCTACTTTTGCGTCTGACCGTAGCGCTCGACTCCGCACGCTGCGCGCGACCCTGTGAGAGCGCGAGCACGTTTTACACGTCATTTTTTGCAGTGTCCTCCTGAAACGATATGTGGTAGTATAAAGAAATACTCCTCAAAAACAGGGGAAGGAACATTTACCTGATGAATTTTTATGTTGCTTTGTGTTCCACGTTTGAAAAGTGCTGGAATTTTGACTAACGTAGCCTACTTTAAAATGCTTTAAATTGTAATGGTATTTAGTTTCACAACAAGTAGCTGTCTACCTGAACAGTCGCTTGTATTACATTTACAAATAAATTTACAAATAATACCGCGCAGCTACACAAACGTAATGTCAGGAGATACTGTAGCGATTACTACTCCTCACGGTGAATTCCTTAACGGACAGACACTTGGCCACTCAAGGTGTCTTAGCCCTTTAAGTGACACTGGGGGCGGGGCCTGCGCGCGCTAGGGTTGCGTTATCAGTAGTTTCCCTCCTCTGGATTTTTGGATTAAGCAGTTTCTGCCTCGGTTACCGAACCTGCTTCAATACATTGTTACTGTTAAAAATGCACTTCCAATAAAGTGAGTATTGGAAAAATAAATTTTGCTGCTGAATGTAACTACTAAAGTAACTTGTAATCTAACGTAGTTACTTTTAAAATCAAGTAATCACTAACATAACTAAATCGGATTACTTTTTCAAGGTAACTATGCCATCACTGGCGGCCGCCAGAGGGGCGCTGTGCCAGAGGGACGTTCGGTCGTACTGCAGTCTTCAGCACCCCTAGGGACCAGGGCAAAGGTCACAGACTCACCACTGTGCTGTTGGCCTCCACGTAGGAATGCTTGTGGTTGGCGCTTTTGGCGTAGACGGTGACCACCACATGGGTTCTTGTCTGGTGCCAGTCATACCGACACACCACCTTTTTCTTATCCTGTCGGCCAATAGCAACAAGTAGAACAAATGAGTCATGCACCATGCTAGAAGACCCTCGGCCCAGAGGTTGGTCTACAGTGGGGTCTGTTCCTCAGTGGCCATTACACATTCTTGAATGAAGTATTCACTTAAGAGGCATGAAGAGGGCTTCTGAGAACTGGTCTAAAGACCAACCTTGGACTCCATTTCTATATTTCTAGCCAAGAGCTTAACAGTATAAGAAAAGCAAGAACCATGTGGAAGAAAAGGGCTTTTTTCTTCTGCAGTGAGGGCTTGAATTCCATATGAACCATGTACAGCACATAAAGGTCTGCTATGCATCACGGTGTGTCTGAATGTACAGCAAACACAGTGACGTGCTGTGTTTACAATGTGTATTACAATTTCAGTATCTCTGTCAGCAGTAGTTTCTGGGCAAGCGGGTCAAACCTGGGTCTGGATCCAGCGGTGCTTGCCAGTGCTGCAGCCCTTCTGGTCGAGGAAAGCGTTAAAGTCATCTGTCTTAATGCAGCAACAGCTCCAGTACTTGTATCTGCGGGTGGGTCAGAGCGGGTGGTTAGTGGGTCAGAGCGGGTGGTTAGTGGGACAGAGCGGGTGGTTAGTGGGACAGAGCGGGTGGTTAGTGGGACAGAGCGGGTGGTTAGTGGGACAGTGCGGGTGGTTAGTGGGACAGTGCGGGTGGTTAGTGGGTCAGAACGGGTGGTTAGTGGGTCAGAACGGGTGGTTAGTGGGTCAGAGCGGGTGGTTAGTGGGTCAGAACGGGTGGTTAGTGGGTCAGAGCGGCTCGTTAGTGGGTCAGAGCGGCTCGTTAGTGGGTCAGAGCGCCTCGTTAGTGGGAGGGTCGTTAGTGTGAGGGTGGTTAGTGGGTCAGAGCAGATCGTTAGTGGGGGGGTCGTTAGTAGGTCAGAGCAGATCATTAGTGGGCAGGTCTTTAGTGGGTATGAATGTGATACACACTCTGGTCTCATTTATTTATGCACAGGAACCACTGGGTTCCGCAGGTCTCATCATACTGATATGATTAAACAAATTCACATGTATAAAGAGTGATACCTGAACTCTGAGGAGTCAGCAGTTTTGACTATTGATTTCGAATAGCTTATCATATTAATACATTATATTATTATAATCCACCCAAGGGGCCACAAAAGCAGGCTTAATATCAGGAAGCACTATACAAATCTTAATTACAAGTTGTTTCACAAAGTTGAGGTTTGTTTACATTTCATAAGCTGACATACAGTATATGATCTGGTGTGAAAATCTATTCTTAATGCATAAGTTTCACAACTTCATAAATGAAAGGTATCTCACCCCTCATGGAAGACTGGCCCTCCTGGGTGGTATGTGCAAATTTCAGCATCCGTCTCTGGGCCCTGATAAACCTAAACACACACACGCGGAGCAAATGAGACATTTTATAAATCACCTTCTGATAATTGCCCTCTGTGCATTCACTGTACAAACAGCAAATTTTACCAATCCATTACATGCCTTCCTCTACACCTCAGAGTACATAATACAGTTACTCAGCGTTTCTACGCAACCAAAACATATTGCTGTGTCTAAGTGTGGGCCCACCCCAACTCAGCAGTTTTGCTAAGTCTTCGCAGATAGGAAAGACAATAAGCCCTTTTAATGCTTTCTGCTTTCTAAAATTACAATCTCAGAGGACGTATTGGAAGGGTTTGAGTCACTACACACACACACACACACACACACACACACACACACACACACACACACACTATTAAGATTAAGTAAGGTGGAACGTGAACCTAATGGACATGTTCATTAGCAATCAGCCGACAGCCTTCACGCGGGGCTTTTAAGAGCACAGTGAATTACCTTCCAACTATTAACCAATATCCTCCACTTACAGAGGCCTGTTAACAGCGGGGGCTACACGGGGAACGAGCGCGTGCCACCTCGGCTGTTAACGAGCCTCGTGCGCGGTAATCCTCGGGACGTTGACGCGGCTCAAGCGCGCGCCACACTTGTCAAACAGCACGTTGTTGGCACCTGTTCTTCAGGGCACCAAACACGCAGAGTGACAGGGACACGAGCGGTGCTCTCTTCGTCAAACCCAATATATTTAATTAGTGAATGATCCTTATCTTGAAGACCAAAGAGCAATCGCATCTACATAGACTGATTTAATCAATAAACTGACTATTTACTGATTAAATTAATTATCCGTTTATAGCTTGTCTATATCCGTATGTAGGAGAGGAAAAGAAAGACTGCTTTGCCAGTTTTCACCACTAGAGGGCACAAATGCTCAGTTTTTCACATTTCCATGCCTTCCATAGTTCATGCTTTCTCGGCATTTCACTGAAGGCTGACCTGGGCCTCAGGTCAGCCGCAAGTCCGAAGACTCACTCTTCTTTGTTTTCATCCTATTGTTTATTCATTAATTTTTTTTTTCAATGCATACCGGCGGGATACTGACATGTATGGGACAAATACTGATGGAATCTGTAGACTGTACTAATGAGAAATTAACCAAACAAAACTTTGGGTGCTATGCTGAAGGAGAACAGGAGGAGTGTTCACGAAGGCAGGCTGTGCTGTAGGACACCAGAGGATCATCTCCTAAGCTTCACCCTGCGCGCGACACGCCCTGCATATAATGGTGGGGAAACAGGGAAGCACGTTCAGTGGCAGACGGATCCAGCTGCTCTGTGTCAAAGACACGTGAAATCTTTCCTTCCACTGCAAGAATACTATTTAAAGAAGTCTGCTTTCTGCAGACACTCTCCTGATCTCCTGCGCTCCCAACTGTGCTGAGTGACACGTACTATACTGATCCATGTTTACTGTACTGTATTTTAATACACACAGATGCACACGATGCTCTGTTAGATATGACACCTGTGACACCTGCACCTTCATTTTGTGATCCCTGCTGCTCTTGGTAATAATCCTCTGATATTTACTACCTCATACTACTAACACACACACACACTAGTTACACAGGCAAATCTCATTAAGTCTCAAAGTCTCATTTAAATCTAGGAGGAGAGGTGTCTTCAGGTACAACACCAAAGACAGCAGCAACTCTGGCTGGACTAATGTGTCTGAATTATATCTGAAATTGTACATAAATATCCAGCCAGTAATTAATTAATGCAGAATTAATAACGCTGCAAACTGAAAACTGGTCATAGAAATTGCATTTTTTTTTTCTGGATACACACATATGTCGACTACTTACTATTTTGCAGCCTGGATTTTTGCACTTTGTCCCAACAAAGACGACTTGGCTCTCTACAGAGACAAGAAAAGGGACTGGTCACATGACAGGGGGACTGGTCACAGACAGGGAAAATGTGGATGGACAAAGCAAGGATCTGTTTCTCTGCCTCAGACTGCAGTGATAACACCCTGGGCGGTGGAGAGAGTAGTTCACTCACCCATCATTTCCTGCTTTTGTCTTTCACTGACTTCCATTTTCTCCAGCACCTGCATTAGCGAAGGAGACACCTTCACCTTCAGACTGACCTTGGGCTCATCGGAGCTGCAGCAGACACACACGGTTCAGACAAACCTCAGAAGCACAGCAGATGTTCTTTAACTCGTGACAGAAAGTCCAACAATCCAGCAGAGGACCCGAGAAAGGTCACTGGATGCCAGGTGAGCTTTTGTGGCATTTCACGAGTCCGGGAACGTCTCGGAGGAGACGGAGGCTGTGAGAGAGAGCTGTCTAGAAGCTGAACAGTGATGAGGGAGAGACAAATGCCTGCCAACAGTGTGTGTGTGTGTGTGTGTGTGTGTGTGTGTGTGTGTGCGCACCTGGGTCTCTGCTTCTTCAGGGCCTCAGCGGATTTAGGACCCTGGTAGATTATCTCCTCACTGCTCTGGAGCTTAACGTCGCCCTTATCACTCTTCACCTCCGGCTTCAGCAGCTCCTCAGGCTTTACGTTGCTATGGCGCCCGCGGGCACATCCCTGAGAGACACGCAATAGGCCACATAAAGTGTCAATCAAAAGAAAAACCGACAGACACCCCCACTAAAGTATAATTACTTGAATCTGCGTGAAATAATAGCACTGGATTTTTAAGTTGGTTGAATCTTCTACCTTAATCGACAGAAACTCTGAAAAGTCAGTAGTTCTCTTCCTGCAGCAGGACCAGCCCTGAGGAGACAAGAGCAACCATGAAGCAACTACAGTCCAAACGACCCACTATCACGTCTGACCAGCTTGTTCTTGTTGTCAAACAAGAACAGAGGCAGAATGGATGAGCTATCGGACAGAGAAGGATGGCTGAGCTGTTGTTTGTCCAGACCAGACCGAGTGTGTCTGCCGTTGAGAGCTCACCTTCAGAGCATCGTGGAAGATGGGCACACCCGGGTGGTACTGGCACGCGTCTGTGAGGGAAGGATAAAGGAGGGGAGGAGGAGGAGAGAGAGAGACGTTCAGACACACGATGAAGATCATCTCTTGGTCTCCCTCCATCACACATGGTGTGGTTCTTCCCAGCTGTCCACAGGCAGCCAATTGGAGACGAGAACAGGAGACATTTATGGCAGTTTGGAACAGCTGGGAGGAAGAAGGAAGCCAGTCCAAGTTCTCCCTCTACAAATATGCAGCACAATTGCAGTTAAGCACCTAGTGATTTGTACCCCAAAAAGGCCCATAAAATAAGCACAAGAAACACAGCTGTAGTTTTGGCTCATGCTGATGAAGCCCAGTGTGTTTATAGTTGATGTATTTCTGCAAACAACTGAAGAAAGCAAGTTTTACATCCAACACTGGTGGTTAATCCGACATAAAGGACATAGCGGTTTCTAAAGCCTGTGGTGGTCTGATCTATGTGAGGGAGTCTCATCAGTGTGGCTTAACTTCACTTTCAGGATCTCTCCAAGGTAATCAGAAAAAGTAGAAATCCTTGTGAACCATTAGCATAGGTTACAAGCTTCATTAACATGGCTCATGACTGCAGGGAAGCTCCACAACAGATCGCAAGTAAGGAAATACATTCATGTACAATATGGAAAACAAAAGAAAGTCTAGGAAATATGCCTGAAAAGTTTTACCGTCTGAGTTTGTGTCTTCATCGAACCTGTCGCCACAGCCTCTGTTATAGCACAGTAAAGCCATGCTGGGATCAGTCCGCACTTCTCTTCAGACACAGTCACTCTCGTCCTCGTCCCACCGGACACGGGAACTTAAAAGACGTCTTACGCCACCGTCCCAAGTCTCTAGAACTTTCCGTCGCAAGGAAGGAGAGATCCAGAGAGAGTCACAGAATTTGTAGAGGTAAAGATAGGGGCTGGGGGCTAAAGAGGGAGAGAGAGAGAGAAGGGGCTGAATGAGGCTATTAATAGATCCCCCACCCACCCACCCAGCCACACACACACACACACACACACACACACACACACGCACAGCTGTTGGGTTTTATCTGAAGAGTTTGACATTCTTGATATCTAATGCAGGAGAGGAGACAGGCCTTCTTACACCAATAGAGTTAGTGTTAAAATGTGCAGTCATTATTAAAGTGGTTAAATTAAAAAAGGCAAAAAGATGCTTTAATTTTCAAGGCAACTCAAAGGTTTTGCAATTTTTATGTTCTCAGATGTGCAAAACTGATTCTAGATCAGTGCACAATCACCATTGCTATTAGAAGAGAGTGATTGACATGCTTTAGTTTTTTCTGGACTGACTGCTATAATGCTTATACGTAAAACAAAAAAAAGCACAAACTTAACACTATAAAGATTTTTTTTAATTATGTAAAACAAAACAAAAAACCCAAATGTTAAAAATGTTCTTTATTAAGAAATTTGTGAGCGCAAGCACAAGGCATTCATTCATGATTTATGGGAACAGCTCGCATTACAGATACAGACAACAACCAAAACAAACCCCCCCCCCCCACCCCCCACCCCCCAAAGACTTTAGCAAAACGCACAAAGAAATGTTTACTCTATGAGACTAGCACAGCCAACCACCGATAAACCAGTAAACAAAACAAAACCCAAGAAAAAATCCCAGGACACAGAAGAGGCCATTACATCCACAGGTTTCCTTACTCAAAAAAAAAAGCACCATATTCCACAGATCTTTGCAAACAATACATGGAATTCCAACACATTGATTCCCCAAGCACGGCAGATAGAGAACCAAACACATGCAAAAACAAACCAACCCAGAAGCAACGTATCCAGAATGACATCACACCACACATCTTGGTCCTGAATCGAGCATCTCATTGCAGGCATAGAAAACAGGATTGTTTAAACAAAACCAGCTTTAGCTGGTGCCATTGGCTGCAACCAGCACCATCCAGCCCAGTGATCACAGGAAGGCAGTCTCACTGGGCAACCTCGGAGGAGACCCTCGCAGGGGTCCGTCCGGGACGACGGGAACAGATACCGGCTCCAGAACTCCCTACCGTACTCAGGCGTGGCAGTGCGAGAACTTGTACGTCCCACGGGATCCCTGTAAGTCCCCCAACGCAGGACATGGCAGGACGGATCTAATGAAGCATGTTGTCGGGGCGTATGAAGAATGGGGATGTCGTCATGAGATGGTCGCTCGTCGAAAACCCTGTAATAACGAAGTTTGCTCCCCATCGCACGAAGTGTGCTGAAGTGAGCTTCTAGAGACTTTCCTTGGTCTCCAAGGGGGAAGGACGTGAAGGTCTGACCTCGGGGACGGAGACTCACCATGTCTTGGAGACACTTGGTTCCTCCCATGCAAACAACAGATTATAGAAAAACTACAATTTATTTGTAGAAAATCCGTGCCGGACATAAACTAATCTCGGATTCTGCTCTGAAACAAAAACGTCCGAGGCCTTAAAAGGGCACTGAACAGGGTTCTTACATACGACTACCACTGATCTACTGTCCTGGGCTCTGGACACAGAACCTCAGAGCGCTACAAACCAGCTTGAGCTACTACACTTTCTGAAAAGGATGAACAGGAATGGACACCAGCGTTGAGAAAAGTGCAGTTCCATCACCCCCAACATCTGGAAAATGAAAAAAAGAAGTGGGCAAGAAAGAGCCCACTCCAAGTGCCTTCTGACGGGATCCAAGTGCAATTTCAAATGTGTGAGGTGGACTACCCACGACCACCCGTCAAGCGCAACTACCCTCTTCTGATTTGTAGTTTTATGGATGAATGTTATGATTTAAATGTCAGAAAACATTCAACAAACAATTTAAGAAAGGAAAATGATTTTATTTCTTCTGATAAAAATGGAAAAGAATGAAATAAAACAAAAGCCCATGATTTATGTGATATGTTTTTTTTACCATGCTTATTAAAATCCTTATATTCTGCATAAATAAATAAAAATATACAAAGGGGGGAACTCCACAAAACATTTGGATGCTGTTCTTGACTCTTCTCCTTATTTGGCTTTGATGACCATCAGGCCCTCCACCCCAAGGCCAACACCTACACATGAGTGTTTATTATGTATATAGCCATATATATAATGCAAATATCCCTAAATCAGAACACAAAAGAGCAAATTAAAAAAGGAATAACAATACATTGCAGGATGGGTATATACAGAATATGTGAGGCAACAATAAAAAATAAAAAGTCCAAAAACCACATATGCTTAAAAAAATAAAGTTACACCAAAATGACAGCCACGTTGACCCCGTTATTCCCTGATGACGAAGAAGGTCCCTGTATATCTGTACACTCCCACTGAAGAGGCATCTAGCCCGAGCATGAACACACCGTGAACTACATTTCCCATGAAGACCCACGTGTGGTTCAGCTTCTCTGACACCGTGAACTCGAGAATAGCATAACTCTACTTATAGGGATCTGTAGTGCAGCTGAGGATTCCCAAGGCTAAGCGAGTGCGGGGTCCCTGCAGGGAGACGGGGACGGGGACGGGGGGGACGGAGGCAGACAGCCAGCAGCAGGAACAGCTCCAGACCCAGCACTGAGTTGAGGGTGAAAGCTGGGTTTAACAACCAAGGAGGAACCGAGCCAGCCAACTACTACTGCATCAGCCCACAGCCAAGTGTCACGGAGAGAGGGAGGGGTGGAGATGGAGAGTGGAGGAGAGAGGGAGGGGTGGAGATGGAGAGTGGAGGAGAGAGGGAGACAATCTGAACTTAAAACTCACTTTCAGGGTTCTGTATGCACAGGTCTGAGAAGAGTGGAATTATGAGACATTGGAAAATTTAACTTCCTAGCGAGCAGATCCAAAATGTTTATGTAAGCAGTGAACATGAGCATAAATCCAGAGAGCTCGCTACAACAAACATGTGATGATACTGCCACTCGTCACCACTAGTGGGCAGCACAGTAACAAAAGTGTAAGTGCTATATAACAAGTACTTTGTTTAAAAAAAAATAAAAATAAAAAAATAGCTACATGATATGGCAAGTTCTGCTAAATCTTAATGAAGTCTTGTGGCTCAGGGCAAGCGGGTCCCCCCCCCGACATTTACTGCCGTTACCTTTGACATCACCACGTGAGAAGTCAACAACAAGAAAAAAAAATAAAAATAAAAAGACAAAATCATATATTTTTTAATGGTGCAAAAGAGAAACAAAGGTATTATGGACTTGCCAAGCCAGTCCATGCCTCCAGACAGGAGACAGCCGAGCAGCTCCCACTGGTTCTGCTGAGGAGACCAGCACACGGAGCCTCGCCCACCACACTGGACCAACCGCTCCAAGAGTCCATGCAGAAACCAGGGCAGACGAAAGAGCTCAGGACCAAGAGAGCCAGAACATCCAAACATGCCACATAAACGAGACCCACAGAACCGCACGAGAACAACAAGAGAACAACGCGAGAAATAGCTCATCACCCTGTGTGCCGAAAGGCACTCGGATTAATAAAGCAAAAGATAACTAATGACGTGACTCCTGAAAGCTCTGAAAATCACCATGGAAACCCAAGTTCATGAGTGTGTGTACACACACACACACACACACACACACACACACACACACACACACACAGGTTGATCTCTCCCACCCAGCGAGCTGGAGTCGCGTTCCTGATGAAGACCTCCCACACAACGTCCTTCCCCGCCTACGTCCACACACACGCTAAACAGCAGGAGGACGAAGCGTCCTCCTCAGAGGAGACGCCAGGACAGAGCGCAGGGCGTGGAGAAGGGTGGATGCCACGCACACCTCCTCCCCTACACCTCCTCCTCCCCTACACCTCCTCCTCCCCTACTCCTCCTCCTCCTCTACTCCTCCTCCTCCCCTACACCTCCTCCTCCCCTACACCTCCTCCCCTACTCCTCCTCCTCCACCACTCCAGGTGGACGCGAGGCTCTCTGCTGTAGCGAGCGCTGCAGTGCTGCTGTCACAACAGCCATCCGCCTTCAGCCTGCGCCTGACACTCAGTGTGTGTGTGTGTGTTTAAAATAGACCAGCAAAACCAACACAATAAAACCATCGACGTGATGGCCACCTCCCAGTAGCCTGGTCACCGTGTGATTGGCTCTCCCCGTCTCTCAGCCAGGGAGGCTAATGCTGCTCTCACACTCACACACACACACACACACACACACACACACACACACACACACACACACACACACACACACACACACACACACACACACACACACACACACACACACACACACACACACACACACACACACACTTTGCATGTGTGGGTTTGACATCTCCCTGTAAGACTTTCCTCCACTCCTCTCCCCTCCGGGGACGTGATTGAAGGAGACACACACAGTCAACCAGGAGCCAGCGTGTTGCCAGGTTGGGTGAAGCAGTGGTGGAGGTGGGTGGAGGGGCAGCAGACACCACCCTGCACATCCAAACAAAGCCAGGTGAGAGAATAAAGGCTTGAGGCTTTTAAAAGGAACAGATCCCCAGATGTTTATTGGGGGATTTGAAACAAAAAGGTTCTGCGTCTGCGTGACGATGCTCACACAGTGTGAATGTTTCTGCTCGATCCACGCAGGAGTATAACAGAGAGAGGGGGGGATGGTAATGTTGTGCCAGTTATTTCAGTTAGCAACACTGGCACAAACCCCTCTCTGCGTTCCCCAGGGCCAGAGTGTTAATGTTGCCGTGTGGACGTGGAAGGAGTGTGAAAGAGGAACATATGTTTGTCCCGAAATCAAATCAGACCTTCTGTTGATCTGGCAACCTAAATGGAATCAGACCGGAGCTTTCAAGGGATCATAAAATAACTAGCAAACCCCAAAAACTGGAAGAATGCGCTTCACAGCTGTGTTGGACAGCTCCGCCCTCTCCATGTGTGGCGTGGTGCCATGAGCCGGACCGGGTACCAGCTCACGCTTTTCTGCCTCGCAACTTCGCCCGAAAACACGGTGGGCAGCGAGTCAGAACCACAAAGCGTGTGTGAAGCAGGCGAGAGGCGCGGGGGAGGGGCGGAGGGCGGAGACGCTGCCGGGTGCTACAGACGAGAGCAAAACGCTACACAGGGGACTCGGCGGGTGGAGCAGGTGGAGCAGGTGTGCATAGTGCATATTGCGACTTTACTGACCACAGTCAGCACACACTCGCCATCGCTGGCCAACCACGCCCACTCACAACCATCCTGACATTAGAATCTGAAGACAAAAATCAGACAAATAGGTAAAAAAAGAAAAAAAAAACCAATTTATATATAAAATAAATTGTAAAAATAAGCAAGGAAATATGAACATCCTGTGATGGTGGGCGTGTGAGAGCCATTTCAGATGATGAGGTAAGCAAACATGACCACAGTAGAATCATCTTCCTCCTGTCCTCCTCCACTAGACACCCTCCTCATCCTCATCTCCTCCTCCTCCTGCCCTGCCCCGGGCTCCCTGATCTGGGTGGTGGTGGCGTTGTGGGTCTCTCCTTTCTTGCTGGGGGAATCTGCTGTCTGGTTTGGCACTCCACCACTCAGTCCTACATAAACTGCATCTGCACCAAAGAGAAACAAGAATCCGGATGAAACCTCCTTCATGTGCGGCCTGACGGCCCACAGACAGCTCAGCCTTCCCAGGGAGTGTTTTCAGAACAAGCACATCCTTACATTCTCTCTGATATGAAGTTGAAGAAATAAATCACAATCAGACAGAGGTGATGTCTGTAATAGGGGTGCAAGGAAAAAAATCGATTCAAGCTCGAATTGCGTTTCTAACATTGAACGATTCAGAATCAATTCTCATTTTCAAAAAAATCTATTTTTTTCGGGTACGGGTGTGCTTTCTCAGCCACCGTAGTGCTAGGCAAAACCGCTAAAGTATGAAGAAAAATAAGTCCAAACGGTTCCGCAGTCTTTGAAAGCAACCATTTGGATCCACTTTAGATTTTACCGTCACCCCGGCCCGGGTAAGAATGGGCTTGATCGTTTGCACACGCATAAAGACACTACAGATGATATTCGGGAGTTACAGTGACTATAACTTAGTTCATTGAGCACTCTAGTTTTGTCTTAACTAGATATTTAGACATAATACTGCTGTAATACATATATAGTCGTGGTCAGAGGTGAACTTCGGCATAGCCGGTGTGTATTTTATTTAAAATAATTAATACCCTTGAGCCAGTGTGTCTTTGGACATAGATAATGCTGTTTGATGTGATTGATAATTAAAGTCTAGCTCTTCTTTATGCATAGAAACGTAAATCAACAATATAATCTGTATCGTCTTTATGCGGATAAACGAGGGGAGTCGGAAATCGCCACAACACCGGCAGAAAGCTAAATCTGTCGCACATGAAATGCTACAGGCACCGTTCAGAAACTGATCAGTTCAATAGATATATGCGGCTTTTAGAAAATACGGTATATATATTTTTTCATCTGAAGTGGAAGTTCTGGCAGCTAACGTAAGCCTACCCATTTTATTAATGTAACAGTACTTATTCTTGGAAGCACCTTCATATATTTAAAATTTTTGTGATTTGTTAAGGAAAAAAGTGTTATTTTGTTTCTGGAAGTGGCATGTTCTCAGAAATAGCCAGCTAGCCTAAGCCTAATTCTTGTACGAAGCAATTTGTTGTTTTTACAGAAAGAGTAGTATTTTTGTATAATTAAATTTTTGAGTAGTGGCAAGTTCTGGCAGATAGCCTAAGCCTACCAATTTTATTTATTTTACTACAGTTTTATTAGTTTAATGTAGTGTTCTGAGTGTCGGTTGTGTTTGTACTAGTTAAAAACATATGTGCAAGAATAAATAAATCAGACATGTCTTGGATTTACCTTTGTGTGTTTACATTATTGCAATATGTTGATAAAACCTTTACAATTATATCTTTATAAATGTACTCTGCTTTCATGCCAGCAGACCGGAGTAGCTCGTTTTGAATCGGAAAATAATCGTTTTTGAATCAAATCATTGGAATCTGAAAGAATCGGGGAAAAAAAAAAATCAAATCGTGACCCCAAGAATCGATTCTGAATGGAATCGTGGAATTGCCAAAGATTCACAGCCCTAGACTGTAATCAGATCTTCTCTAAAGCAAGATCTCTGAAAGCATCTTTAATCAGGCACTAGAATCAGGTTTGGGAGGTTTCTGTGTGGTGTGATCACCAAAAAAGAAGTTCTGACTCATGCGAGCGAGCCAGACAGACAGACAGACAGAGGATGGAAATAGTGCAAGATAAACTTAAAATACTTTAGACAAGGAGTCTATATACAGAAGAACCCAGCTGGCCAAGTGTCCGTGCCTGGGGGGTATTGGTATGAATGGACTGGTGTGTGTTCGTGAGGTGTGTGTGAGAGGGGGAATGGTGAATGGGTGTGAGTGCTGACTGGTTGTGGGGGTGTACCTGAGCTCCAGGCATTGGAGCGAATGGGTTGGTGGGTCTGAGGACCGGCTGGTTGAACAGCACTGGCTGTGGGGTCATCACTGGAACGGGTGCCATCTGACCCATCTGAGGAGGAACCTGACACAAAGACGCGTGCTCACACACCCAGACGCGTGTTCATCTATGGCTGCTGCAGTGTGACTGGAGTGTGTAGATGGTTTGGTACTCACCATCCCATACACAGGCACTTGTGGTGTGGTCATGGGGAAGGCCATGGGGGCCGGGGTCTGCAGGAGAACACCACACCCATTAGAGACACCACACACACACACATACACAGTTGCCGTCCAGCGTCTGCCTGACCCACTGTGATCTCTGCTGGAAGTGGGGTGACTGGTCACAGGGCCCCTGCAGGGACACGTGTCCCCCACAGCAGCAGGAGGCACGTCCAGAGAGAGGAAGGGAGGAGGAGGAGGAGGAGGAAGAGGAGGAGGGGCAGGGCTACAGGCGAATGCAGTCAGAAGCAGTGCAGTGCGGTGGGAGAGTGGACAGGGCCAAGATAGTCACACATACAGCAACACACACACACACAACACAAACACAACATACAAACACACACAAGACACGGTTTTCAAGATGCAGGACGGGGGAAGGGTGCAGGCTGAAGTCCATGGGAGCCCACATGATGGATAGAATAAAGACAAGCTCTACTCCAATGGCTCTGTGCGTGCGTGTGAAGCCTTGAGTGGTGCTCATGGGATTATAATGCAGGTTACATTTGGGTACTTACATAACCAGTATAGAACATTCCACTCTGCTGGGACAGGCATACAGGAAGAGAGAGAGAGAGACAGAGAGAAGCGGGTTTGGGGGACAGAGAGAGGCGGGGTTGGGGGACAGAGAGAGACGGGGTTGGGGGACAGAGAGAGACGGGGTTGGGGGACAGAGAGAGACGGGGTTGGGGGACAGAGACATGGGGGAGTGAAGGTAGAAGGTGAAGAGAGGTGAGGTAAATGGCATTAACCAGTGTCCATCAAACAGGAGGTCAGGACAGACACAGAGTGAAGGAGGAGGCAGGTTAGTGTGAGGGGCACAGTTACACACGCTGACACGCACCCAACCCCACAGTGCTGGCACACACTACACTTCAATCTCCCCACGCAGGTCACACACACACACACCCACACCCCCACACACCCACCCACCCACCCACACACACACACACACCCCCCGTCACTAGGGTTGCAACGGTATGAGATTTTCACGGTATGATAACAGTCTCAGAAAATACCGCAGTATCACGGTATCACAGTTTGTTACATATATTATTAAAAGATACACTGACCCTTAAAGAAATTACAACAAAAGTTTAATTAACTGTTTAATTAAAATGTTCAATTAACTATTTATTGTAGAAACCTGGAACTATTGTATACAAAATGTCTCCTTTAAAAAAAAAAAAAAGCTGTACACGTGTTTATATAAATACTGCAAAATTAGAGAAACCTAAATCATGGATTTCAGTACATTTAAGTTTAAATTAGGGCTGGGTATCGATTCAAATTCCAAGAATCGATCCGATTCCGATTCTGAAGATTAAGAATCGATTTATTTCGATTTAATCGATTCGATCCAATTCGGGGTTTAGTGTTATTAAAAATGTATTTGAGCTGTTTCCTGACTATGTACAGAAGCAACATGTTAAAACTAGTATTATATCGATATTAATCAGCAAATAGTTACTGGTAGTTGGTAGTTACTGACGGCTGGACAATAAACAGAAGACATCTTTGAGGTGTCTATATCTGCAACAGTGGACTCCTACTGGGACACTAACCAGTGCATTATTATTATGATTGAAATAATTAAGAATTCACCCAAAAGCTGTTGCTACCAAATGCATTTTTATTTTAAAAGTGCTGACACTTAATAAGCTGAAATTATAAAATGTAAACGTGTATTTTTCTTTAAAGTGCGAATATAATAACAGAACTGTCACGTTACGGTCCCCGACCCCTCCCTGTTGGGCGTCCCTGTTAACGTTGTCTGCGTCTACTCGTCTGCGTCTGTAGATCTCCGTGGGTGCGGGTGAGTCTTGTGATAATCCTCACCTGTGACTTGTCTCGTCATCACGTGGGGTTTATGTGGTTTGTCTATTTAATGTGTGTTCGCGCAGCGTCCTGTGCTCGTCGTTGTTTGAGTCACACATGTTCTATGTAAATGTGTTTTATGTGCGCTGTCTGCGCTTTGGTAAATGTAATAAACGTAACGATTTGGAAAGTGCAAAGGATTATGTCTCGTCCATCGCCTTGCGCCCAACGTTACAAGAACATTTTTAACTTTTTTTAAACTGTAAAAACACTGGGTAAACTGTCAGTGACATGGACTAACTGTAAATAGTCCCTGATACTGGATAAACTGTCCTTCTGCTTTTAGATTGCCGATTTGACTATTGTCGTTACCGTCACTGTCCGACGCCATGTTGTTTTACAGTTAGTTAGACCGAGCACGCCTGCGTGAATTCAGTGATGAGGCGGGGGTAAAAGTTCACTAAAAAAATCGATCTTTGGACGTACGAATCGATTATCAGATATTATGCGAATCGATTCTGAATCAGAAAATCGATTTTTTCAACACAGGCCTAGTTTAAATGATTTAATATCTGATAAACTAAGCCTGGGTCAGTGTCTGATCAACAACTGTTGTAAAGGTCTGTTTTACTGCTAAGTTGGAATTTAACTTAATTTAGTTAAATATTTATTCATATACTTGAAATTATTCGAAATAATTCGCTTTTTATTCACATAATTTAATAGTTGTTTATTTTCAAAACGCCCAATCTTAACATCTTCACGTTCTCTCACGTTTCGTCCTGGAATTACAAGAGGCTCGTATTTGTTAACGTAATACAAGAGAACTGTCTCAGACAGATATTTGTTGTGAAACTAATGAAATTTCAAGCATTTTCAAGTACTTTAGCCTAAAGCACTTCCAGCACTTTTCAAACCTGAAACACAAAGCAACATTAAAATTCGTCAGGTAAATGTTCCTTCCCCTGTTTTTGAGGGGTGTTTCTTTATACTACATATCGTTTCGGACAACACTACAAAGAATGTGACGCGGCAAGTATAAACGCTTCGCGCGAGGTGTGCAGAGTCGCACTACGGTCACTCGTGAAAGTATAATACTAGCCTTTTAACGTCCTTGCTTTCACTGGATGTGAAAGACGCCACTAATTTACATGCCATATGTTAAAACCAGACTTGTTGTGAAAGCCTTAATATAGAAATCTCTATTGTGAGGATCATTTCAGAAATAAATCCTCTCTTTTTGCAGTATCTGGTTAAATAAGTTTAACGTTATGGGAAATATTGAAATGGACCTTGAAAGTGCCGTACAAGTGCTTTAATTCCACCTTGTTAAGGTGTATGAACCCTGCAAACATGACAGAAGCTGAAGCGTGGTGTGTGCGAAATTACAAAATTTGAGAGGTGCACGACCTCGCGAATCGACAGCGGGCGAGGCCCTCGCACAAGGGCGGAGCCATCGCGATTACGTCATTTTCGCCGCTGATTTTAGTTTAGCCTTTTTTTTTTTGTTAAAAAACATTTGTTAAATCTGACGCACTTTCTGCCATTCTCACCGCTGTGTGCTGAGTAGCTGAACCGGAGCGGAGTTGCGCATGCGCGGGTCAGTTTCTCCGCTGGCTTGCCTTTTATCGGTAATAAGCAAACGCACACGGTATGATAACCATGCATTTTAATACCGTGAAACCGGTTACCGCTGCAACCCTACCCGTCTCACACACACACACACACACACACACACACACACACACACACACACACACACCATTGTTCTGCCATTTTAAGTGAAACAGTTTATTTTACAACACATCACACTATGGGCGGTTAAACCCCCCAAACAACATCTGGACCCCTCGTGATAAACTGCTACTTGTTATTTTGTTGGATGAGTTCCAGTAAGACAGACCAGGACACCACCCTGATTTTCATGTGTAGTCCCTGGTGTGTGGACACAGTGAAGGTAGAGATCCCATGCATGCTGTGTGTGTGTGTGTGTGTGTGTGTGTGTCCTCACCATGTGTGGTACAGGCAGGGGGGCGGGGGGTAAGGGTGCAGGACTCCAGGCAGTTGTGCTGCTCATAGTCTTGGACTGCCAGTTAGAGCCGCCTGTCAGCTTCTTCTCCCCGGGCTGAGTCCACTGCATATCTGGCCTGAACACACACACACACACACACACACACACCACACAGAGCACAGGCACTCAGGATTGACAGACCTGCTGTGTGTACGACACTGCACCACCAGAATTATTTCATGAGTAAATCAACACAATGCTGCCACATAGGCGCTACTCACTTTTTGACTGCTGATCCTCCAAAGTGCAGATCTGTGCCACAGGAACGAGGAAGAGGAAGAGGAAGAGGAGAGAGAGGGTGTGTGAGTAAAAGCTCCCAACAGTGCTGCCACACACAGGTGACACGTCTTCAAGCTGCATCAGCACATCTCCACTCTGTGGTTCCTACTCCTGCACTCCAGAACAGTGACGGGCCGACAGCTCAGCCATCATTCAGCATCCGTTACTGGAGTATTTGTGGAGCGGAAACACTGACTGTATTCTGGCTGGCAGTGGAACGGCCCCACGAGACTCTTGGTGTGAGCGTGTGTGGACACGCAGACACCGCCACTACATCCTGGTCTCACCGCGGTACCCGAGGTCCCTCACCAACATCTGCTCCGTACAGAAGGAGCACTACACCAGTCCAGGTTACTGCGTACTGGACCAGTGGTGGAGGTTCCCTGTAGAAAACCGGTCCTACTAAATGTGCCCGACATCCACAGGACAAACCGCAGAGGAGCATCTCTGTCATGGGGGCCCGCCATGTGCAAGGGAGGTGGAGCTTAAAGGGAGGGAGGGGGCGGGTGCAGACTCACTGCCGACGAGGTTGGCCAGGGAGGAGTCCAGGTCGCTGGCCAGCAGCTTGCCTCCTGTGGGCGGGGCCATCACAGGAGCCTGACTGTGGGCGGGGACAGTGGGCTTCAACAAGTCTCCTAACACATCAAACCCTGAGAGAGTGGGTGAGAGAGAGAGTGGGTGAGAGAGAGAGAGTGGGTGAGAGAGAGAGAGTGGGTGAGAGAGAGAGGGAGAAAGGGAGGGAGGGAGGGAGGGAGGGAACAAGAGAGATGTTAAATATTGATGACGGAACATACATGCCCAGAGACAGACAGGGCAGACCAACAAGAAGCTCTGACATTTGCTACCGTGTTACTGTCATGGTGGAGCACAGCAGGGCGGCAGCAAGCGCACACACACACACACACACACACCCCATTGCAGAGGAATAGAGTTAATGTTATTAGAGCAGCACACAAGCACTGGAGCCTTCAGAAAGTACCATCACCGCTGGAGAACTACAGCCAGCTCTCACACACACACACACAGAGTCTGGGACAAGTACTATTAGTCTTTCTTATAAAGGCCCTGGATACAGCTACTGTGGTCCAGCCATAAAGGTGATTGATACAGTGTTTGTCAACAGCCACCCAGAGGGATGATTGCTAGCGTTCTTCCATCACACACAGTCATTCAGCAGTTCCCTCTGTAAACAGGAGAGCGACTAGCCATTTAGCTAATGGCACAAAATAGTGAGGGGAGAGACAGAAGACAGAGGGTGAACCACGGGGGGGGGGGGGGGGGGGGGGGGAGGAGAGCGAGACAGAGAGCGAGAGTGCGAGTGTGCCATGGACACCCAACGTCAGGCAGCAGTGATGTGGAGATGTGAGGAGACGTGAGAGGAATAAACAGACGTGATGTGGGATGAGAGGATGAGTGGAGAGCTGATGCACTCCAGTCTAGGAGCATCTGCTGGGGTTCTGGACGAGGACTGAAGTGAGGCGACTGACAGATGGAGAAGGTGTAGGCTGGGGGGGGGCAAAGAGTGTGTGTGTGTGTGTGCGTGTGTGTGTGAGAGAGAGAGATCCTGCTCTCCCTGATGGATGTTCTCTCACAGTGGGGACTACAGTTTAACACTGCACACCCCACACTCCTGATGTCAGGTGCAGGATCACAGAAGCCACGCCCACTCTGACCGTTAGCACCTGGGTTTTCAACCCCTTCCCCTCAGCAAAGGCAAACCAGCCGTGACCTGCAGGTCTCATTATTCTCCCTCAGCCATCACCCGGGCCCGGCGGGCGTGCTGAAGGAGGGCCGGACCCGCCCCCTCTCGCACACCTGCTGTCTCCACTAACGTGCATGAGAACATAGCACAACTCTCAGCTTCCCATTTCACACACACACACCCCTAAATCACCAAACACCTCTGGTACTTGTGCCTAAAACCGATAAATAAGGATAAAAAAAGGAAAAAGGCGTCTGCAGTGCAGGATAAGGGAGTTGAAGTTTTTATTAGCTTTTAGTGCCCAGTTTGGTCAAAGGAAGCAGTTCACCAAACCCCCTGAAGTGTGCGGGGGCAGAGGGGGTTAGCTGTCAGAGGGGCGGAGTTATGCAGAGAGCAGTGGGCGGGGCGAGACGCTTCACACACGCCTCTAGGGGGGGGCGAGACTTTACCCGCAGCTGGCTTTACTTCAGCACTCGCAGCCTGAGACCCAAACACAGCATCAAAATCTACATTCAAAGCAGGAATATGAGCTGGTTGCTGAACACCACTCTCCAGACCTGAGGACAGATCAAACACACACACACACACACCTTAGTCTTGGCTCTTACACTTAGGTTGTTGTCATACCCAGTCACACCTGCACAATGAAGAAAGACTTTTGGAGTCCATTTTAACTGGTTTCCTATTCCCTTTACATTACATTCTAAAGAACCACGAGAGAAATGAAGACATCTTCTCACTCAAACTCAGAGAACCTCCATTCAGCCTTCAGGTTCTCTCCATTCCTGTGTGAGCATTTGGGTCCGAGTATATGGGCGTGGTCACATTTGAGTGCACGTGAATTTCTGTGTGTGTGAATATTTGAGCGTTGCAGGTATTAGGAGTAAGCGTGTGTGTGTGTGTGTGTGCATGCTAAGCTCCTTGTTGTGGGCAGGCTGATTAGAGCATGTAGCTGTAATCTGAGATCATCATCATCCCACAGCCCCGCCCCCATCCACAGTTCTCCAGATTGCCACCAATCCAGAGAGCTGCCACTCCAGAAGTGCCCACAACTGACCTCCCGCAGCCGCACTGCGCCCTACATCTCGACCACTGCGCCCTACATCTCGACCACTGCGCCCTACATCTCGACCACTGCACACTGTGCCATAGATCTTGACCAGGGGAAGTTTTGGACATGCACATAGACAGATGGTCTGATGAACCAGATACTGAACGTATGAATGAAGGAAGTCGTCTATTCATCCAATATCAGATGAACTCTCTGCCATCACCAGCACGGCAGCGCTGGGGTGTTGAACACGTCTCCACTTCCTGTTTTCAGATGCAGGTGAAGACCCCCTGACCCAACGTCCCCGTCCCCCACCCCGTCCCCCACCCAGACCCACGCCGTGTTCCCCCCCCCCCCCCCCCCCCCGTCCCCCATCCAGACCCACGCCGTGTCCTCCACCCCGTCCTCCACCCAGACCCACGCCGTGTCCCCCACCCCGTCCCCCACCCAGACCCACGCAGTGTCCTCCACCCTGTCCTCCACCCAGACCCACGCCGTGTCCCCCACCCCGTCCCCCACCCAGACCCACGCCGTGTCCTCCAACCCCTTCCCCCACCCCCTCCTGGGGCCTGGAGTGGAGCGGCGGCCCCAGGAGCGGAGCAGCGGGGGCGGGCGGAGGGCGAGCCTACCTCCCCAGGCACTGGTGGCTGTGGTGATGGAGGAGGGACTGTGCAGCGCTGGGATGAACGCTGGCTGGACGTCAAACAGGTCACTGGCGAGGGGGGCCATGCTGGGGGAGGAGGAGAGGGAGGACGTGAGAGAGGGGAGGGACACGTCTCCAGGGGACAATGTCCCCCGCTAGACGGGACACCAGACAGCCCACACAGTGTATAAACACTTATCTAGGATATATTATTATTATTATTACAAGGCCACACAGTGGTGAAACTAGACTGCTAGGTGGGTGGATGCTACAGGAGCAGTAACACTGGGTGTGGTGTGGGAGAGAGAGAGAGCGAGAGAGAGGGAGAGACCAGTTGTTGGCAGGGGTGGAGGTGGTGTGGTTGGTGAAGGGGTCGAGGGCCACAGTGTGGTTGGTGGCCCTGCTGACGGGTGGAGCTGCAGGAGACGCAGAGGGAGTGTGTGTGCTCATCTCCTTCAGGCGCTGGTCCTGCGAGAACACACACACACACACACACACACACACACACACACACACACACACACACACACACACACCTCAGAAATACTGCAACCCCCACAATGTGTCCATGAGACAAAGGTGTGTGTGAGACAGGGACAGATGCCATGAAGCTCTCAGAATGCGGTGGGCGGTGTGGCAGATGTAGCGTGATGTGGAGCAGGGGACCCAGAGGAAGGTGGAGCACACTCGGTGGAGAGGGTGGAGCTGCGGCAGGACTTGAAGCACTGCTCTCCACCCATACCAGAACAGATCTGTGTGTGTGTGTGTGTGTGTAAGATCCTTCAGGAGCATTATCTCCTTGTAGACTAAGGCAGCGTGGATAATGCAGCCAAACACCCTGTTATGGCGCTAATGAACGCTATTCCTGTGGTCATACTGGGACACGCAAGTTGAGGGCTAATTGTTTTGCTCTGGAACACTTGAGCGAGAACAGCAGGAGCCAATCACAGCATCGCATCCAGACTCGCATTAAAATCTTTAAACACACCGACATACCACCACAGGGTGGGGTAATACCCAACGCTGAACCAGATCTCTCTCGCAAGTAACCAATCGGCTACCCAACCCAAACAGGAGCGAGCACACAGTCTGTACTGCAGGGCCGCGGGACACGGAGGCTGTGGCCAGAGCGCCAGGGAGGAGAATGACCTCGCCACTACACAAACCCACACGCAACGCACACACAGCGCCGGGCACACGGCAGACAAAACAAAAACACACAAAGGAAAAGAGACAGACATGCAGCTACAAAAAGAAAAGGGGGGGGGGGGCACGAGAACAGCAGTTTCGCCACACGTGAGGGTCTGCAGGGCGGCACTGGGTGATTCACACACAAGGTGGTTCACACTCCAGCAGCACCGGGCTGGTTTTCACGCTCCTGGTGCCGCCCGCTCTAATGAAACCCGGCGCCCTGCGTTCTGGAGCACAGCCATCTGTAGGAGCGTTTACAGCCTCTCTCCGGGTCCTGGTGTTATATTGAGCAACAGTGCTACCACCAGCTTCCCTGTATCTGCTGTGTGTTCCATATGAGTTGACAAATCCTTCTGAAAGGGACAAAGGACTTTGGCCCCACACACACACACACACACACACACACACACACGGGACAGGTTGTTCCCAGAGCACCATAGCTCTGATCCTGCCAAGTCTCCATTTCGCCAGAAGACACATCGAACCTTCTGCAGTCACACACTGATCTGAGACCAGCTCAGCTGTGGTGGTTTCGCTCCAACAACAGCATCCTGACCTGCTCTGCTGATCGGAGATCAGTTCTTCAGGTTAATTTACAGGATGTGAGCAGGACATTTAGAAGCATTACCACGCCACACTCAGAGCAGATGGCACAGCGGAGGATTTGGAGCTGCACTGTTTACACACATTTATCTCCACATAAATCTACCCCAGTTCCCATGTCAGTCTAGGTTAGTGAAACACTACACACAACACCACGGCTGGAGACAGCAGTGGAGAGGTTCAGGTCCGGTTCAACATGCACACGGCCCGTCTGCCTTCGCACCGGTGTGTGTGGGGCGTCGATCTCGGTGGAAGGTGAATCCCACACACAGAACCGAAGCTCTCTGGGGTTCACACTTGATTTCTCCCCTCTGCAACCTGTTAATTAGCACCTGGACGGCTGTAGCTGCAGGCGTAAACACGCGAGCGTTCAACCCCGCCACACTCCAGGCCTTATGAACTCAGACCGGGTCGTGCACACGCAGGTAAGGAGAGTCTCCGCTGCACCCGCACCGTTGGCCCGGCAACCGTGCCCAGACGGGGGGGGGGGGGGGGGGGGAATGCAGGTGTGGTGGGATGAAGATCACGTCTCAGCAGACGCACGCGTGGCAGATTTATGGCAGAGCGGAAACACAGCCAGGTGCTTCTCTCCTGAGCGAGCGAGGGGGGGGAGGGGCTTAAAACTGACAGTGTTGCCCACGGAAACACCAGGGCAACAAAGAAGGAACCCACTGTACAGTCCTAGCGGAGAACCACACTCAATATCTCTCTGGTTCTGGTCTTGTTCCTAGCACCTCCATTTCACATCTTTTGAAAAACTAGCGTTAAGTATGTTTTGTGCAGATGTGATTGGAAGGTAAAGCAGCTGTGTGCATGCACTGGTGACGGGTGGTGGGGCGAGTGGGCGGGGCCAGGGTCCACCTTGAGCGCCTGCAGACGGGCCTGCTCCTCCTCCAGCGCCTGCTGCCTCTCCTTCTCATCCACACGACTGATGGACATACTGGTACTGGAGAGAGAGGAGACCGCACTGGAGAGAGTGGTGGCTCTGTGGGAGTAACACACACACACACACACACACACACACACACACACCAGCATGAGGACAAAGTGTGTGGAGAACACAGCAAGTGAACAAGAGAGAGAACACGTGCGCGTGTGAGAGAGAGAGAGAGAGAGAGAGAGAGAGAGAAAAGGACAAAAGCTGAAATGAGGCAGGAGCCTGAGGGACAGAGTAGTTTCTTCTGATTTAATGACTAGGGTCATGTTGATGACAGTGCTGGGACGGATGGTCCCAAATCACATGTAATCACAGTGTGATATTACCAGATTAAACTCACTCTCCTCCCCAGAAGAACCACGCAGGAATCCGCCCGCGTGCTCCTGGATTAATTACTGCTCATACTAAAGGTTGGGTGTGCTTAAAGAAATTCATTAACACGTCGTTTAGACGACTACCTGCGTGATCATTAGCAAACCGGCAGGTCTTGGGGACTTAGTCCAACCCTGTGTCCACCAGGGCAGGGATGAAAGCTGCTCACAGCCCCTTTATTTAGCCTTCAGAAAACTGCTGTTCTTTCTCTGAGGTTGGGCGAGGTTGGCATTTTGGCCTGTAGGGCATCTGAAGTTGATTTAGTCTGTGTGAAGGCGGTTAAACTATATGTAGGGTTTGGCTGATCCTGGACCTGCCTCACAGGGAAGCTTCTAGACGCAGCTGTGGAGACTACCTGCTGTCTGCAGAGAACTCCTTGGTCTTCTTGCCCTCCAAGGAGGCCAGATGCTGCTCCAACGCCTCCAGGAGACTGCTGGGAGCCTGAGAGAGAGAGAGAGAGAGAGAGAGAGAGAGAGAGGGAGAGGGAGAGGGAGAGAGGGGGGGGAGGGGGGGGAGGGGGGGGGGGGGGGGAGAGAGAGAGAGGGGGGGGGGGTGTTAAAGAGTGCACACACAGCACTGTCTCGATCACTGTGCTCTTCTGTACGACTAAGATACACATGTGCACACAGTCTCTCTCACACACACACCTCTGTGTTAGAAAACAATTACTTTAAAATGACATCACACAATAGGAGAACATTCATAAGCTTAGAGGAAAAGGGGAACTGAGCAGAGAGAGAGTGAGAGCAAGAGAGAGTGAGAGCGAGCAGAAGTGCACGTGTGTGTGTGCGTGTGTGTTAGGGCACATGCACATCAAGACTCCATTCGTCAAAGCAACATGCCAGCATATTCACAAGCGTGTGAACTGCCCCTGTGTCAGCGTGTGTTAGGTGGGCAGGGCCGCCCACGTCTGCACACGGAGCTCAGCGCTGCTACAGCACTGGCCAGCGGTCAACCGCGCCGACACACTGCGGCAGTGCCGAGAGTTTCTCCCCGCGCGCTTCAGGACGGGGACAGCAGCGTCCTGACAGTCTCGCAGACTCCGGTGATGATTGGCGGGCCCGCACCGGCCCTGCGCAGACACACTGGCATAGCCGCCTCCTCAGACATCAGACACTACAGTCTTTAAAAAAGCTTAAAACTTACCAAGACCGACTGGGACCATATGTCCGACGGGACAGTGAAAAGAAGAATAAAAAACGAGGCCTCCAGAAGACGAGCATTAGGATTCCCCATGTAGGACACCCCCATCCCAGAGGAAACCCAGCCCAATATGGCCGACCTCCTGCAGTACACACCAGTGGGCGGAGCTTCAGAGACACAGTCACATGTACCAGAGCCAGCGTCCCACAGTGTACGCCAACACGGACTAAACCCAGCAGAGAAAGCAGCTTTTTGGATTTGATACCACAAGTTCTTTGTTCACGAGAACTATGGGATGCCAACGTGCTGGAAGCGAGAAACAGGCAGAAACTTGGCACTCTAAAACGCAAAACAGCGTTACCAGCCGTCATGCTAAAAGAGCCTGGGCAGAGTAGACAGAAGAGACGAGCGAGGGTGCGTTAAGGGGAGGGAGCAGGGTTTAGTCCTCTAGGGGACGGCAGGGTTTACAGCTGGGTTTAGTCCTCTAGGGGACGGCAGGGTTTACAGCTGGGTTTAGTCCTCTAGGGGACGGCAGGGTTGACAGCTGGGTTTAGTCCTCTAGGGGACGGCAGGGTTGACAGCTGGGTTTAGTCCTCTAGGGGACGGCAGGGTTGACAGCTGGGTTTAGTCCTCTAGGGGACGGCAGGGTTGACAGCTGGGTTTAGTCCTCTAGGGGACGGCAGGGTTTACAGCTGGTTTCGTCCTCTAGGGGACGGCAGGGTTTACAGCTGGGTTTAGTCCTCTAGGGGACGGCAGGGTTTACAGCTGGGTTTAGTCCTCTAGGGGACGGCAGGGTTTACAGCTGGGTTTAGTCCTCTAGGGGACGGCAGGGTTTACAGCTGGGTTTAGTCCTCTAGGGGACGGCAGGGTTTACAGCTGGGTTTAGTCTTCAGGCATGAAAATGGGTCAGGGGTTAAAAAGGTGAGAAGACCAGGGGGCGGGGCATGTGACGTCACGGGGGCGACAGGGCGTTGACGTGACGTCATGGGTATACATCGACGGGGGGGGAGGGGGGGGGCTGTAAGGTGACCTCATGTAAAAAAAATATAATAACGCGTGGCCACAACTTACTAACGCGTGCCAACGAGATAATTAACGTGTGCGAACAAGTATTATTTTATATAAAGCCAGGTTTACCTTCCTTGGGCAGTCAGTTCACGAACATCCCTGGGATCTGCTTGCTTTGCTGTGAAAAAATAAACTTTGTTGCCGCGTGTGAAAGGCGACATTAGTATCTCGTTCCCACGCGTTAATAAGTCGTGGCCACGCGTTATAAATTTTTTTTTACATGATGTCACCTTACGGGCTCCGTAAAATATAGTAAAAGCCATAAAAAAAATTTTTTTGACTGTCATGTCAATGGATACAATGTATGGAGCCAGATCCGTAAACGCGAGAGGCCGCTTTCGCCATTCCAGATGGCTCAGTCAAAACCATTACGTCTTAATGAACCAATACATACATCAGCGGCGAAAATGAGTGTAAAAATACCAGGTTCACGTGTTTTTATTTTCTAACATGGGCTAAAGCACAGGGTAGACTCAAACGACAAGCCTTTACAACTTCATCTTCAACCTTTTCAGCCCTGGCGCGAATGTTATCCTCACATGTCCCTGGATTCACCAGTTACAACTACAGACACACTAGAAAAAAAAATCTTGATTCTTATTTTAACCGTTAACTACACGGGGTTGACGCGAACTTAAATAGGTAGATAGATAGGCCTATTATCACAAGAGTTTGTGGCTATCTGACAGTGTTCAACGCTGTAGCGAACGGCAGTAACTTTGTTTTACCGCAAAATATGAAAACGATTGAAACCGTTAATAACCCAATTAAATCCACTGGGAAATGTATGATCTTGTAAATGTAGTGGTAAATGTACGATCTGGTAAATGTAGTGGTAAATGTACGATCTAGTAAATGTAGTGGTAAATGTACGATGTGGTAAATATTAGGGTTGTCCCGATCCGATATTTGGATCGGATCGGCCGCCGATATAAGCAAAAAAATGCGTATCGGTATCGGATCGGCAGACACGAGAAAATGCCGATCCAGACTACCGATTCAATTTTTTTTTTAAGTCCGATCCGGGTTTTCCAGCGCACCCATTTAGATAATCCATTCCAGTTTTTGCTAGTGAGCATTTTCCAGCACACCTTCAGCACACGAGCATAGTTTCTGCCCCAATTTAGCTCCGTGGCATCTCGGACCGCCGTGTAAATTTGAAGTTATCGGTCAGTTGTGTGGGATTATTGTGGGTACGCTATTTGGCCTATTTGGTTCTGGGCGGAAACTGCGGGCCACTGTCATTGAAATTGCCGATTTCGGAAGTGCTCCGTTTGCTTATTAAGTCAATATGATAATTAATACATATAATCTCCTGACCCCCCCCAAAACAAAAAACTCATCGGATCTACACGATTCACACAGGTCACCCTTTTCAACTTCAAAACGGCGAATTTCGCCGAAAGGTGACAGATTTTCATGCCTGAGTCTTCTTGGGGACTGCAAAGTTTAGAGCTAGGTTTAGTCCTCGTGGGGACAACAGGTTTTAGTCTTCTAGGGGACAGCAGGGTTTACAGCTGGGTTTAGTCCTCTTGGGGACTGCAAAGTTTAGAGCTGGGTTTAGTCCTCGTGGGGACGGCAAAGTTTATAGCTGGGTTTAGTCCTCGTGGGGACGGCAGAGTTTAGTCCTCAGCTCACGGAGACAGATGCACGACGGGCCCCGATGCTCTGGGCTCAAGGCTCAGAAACCACGAGGTTATATGAACGCATCACGCTGTCCCTGTGAGGTGGGCCATGGGGCCACGCCTCCCACTGTGAGGTGGGCCATGGGGCCACGCCTCCCACTGAGGTGGGCCATGGGGCCACGCCTCCCACTGAGGTGGGCCATGGGGCCACGCCTCCTACTAGTTCCTCACTGGTACTAGGGGCAGACAGGGAGACCCTACCCAGCGCACAGGGGCGAGAGCGGGACCCCCACGCTCACATGCGGAGGTCAGGCCATCATGCAAAGTGTGCGGGGGGGAGGGAGGCAGGCGGGGTGGTGGGTTAGCCCAGCTGAGAGAGACGCAGCTCTCAGCTCCGCACGCAGTGGCAGCCCAACACATGCCCAACACAAGCAGTGCACTCAACCCTTCACCTACAATGTAAGATCCACTGGTGGTCTGAAAGGAGGAACAGAGGCCCCATTATAACGTTTGTTCCTTAAAACAACGGCATCTTTGGCACGGTCTGTTTGTACTTTAGTGATGGACACGAAATAAAACAGGAAATACATGTAGAGACAGGGAGACGGAAGCCAGGTTTCCATCCAAACGTTTCGCAAGCGTTAACCTGCTGAAATTTCGTGAAAATGCGCACAAGCCGTGTTTCCATCCACTACTGTTGTGTGAAGACGTCCTGGAGGCCACAGACTGTGACAGCGTAGAAACGAGACGCAGAGAGATTCAGTGGGGTCAGACGCCTCCATACATCACCGTTTAAACGGCCCTTTCCTGACACTCCTAACCCCTTCGTATTTCACTTTTCATATTTTCATTTTCCACCTCATCCTCGTGCAAAACTTTTTGCAATAATTGGTTTATTTATTTCCTAATTTTAGGTTGTTTCAGGTTGTTTATTTATTTGCACATTTTCAAAATTCTCAAAAACGTGGTGGATGGAAAACCCACTAGAGAAAGACAGAGAGGAAGAGAGAGAGAGAGGGAATGAGAGAAAGAGACAGAGAGAGAGATAGAGAGAGAGAGACAGAGGGGTCATTTCTGCAGAGCAAGTGGAGGTGGAGGAGCAGGATGTGATGAGATGTCCACTGACCTGAGTGAGATCTGGGATGTCACCCTGATCAATCCCAACTTGCTGTGTCATAAACAAACAAACAAACAAAACAGGCACACACACAACAGGGGGAGGGGGTAAGAACAGAAACAACATAAAGGGTCAATACTCCATGCAATGGCTGTAAAATGGAAAAACATGAACAGAAACAGGGAGGTGGGATATACGGCAGCTCACTGGGACACTGGGGGGGGGGGGGGGGGGGGGGGGGCATGAATGTAGTGCTGGTGAAGGCCTCACACCACGGGGGGTGGATCAGAGAGGCCAGTGTGTTGGACCAGAAAACACCAAAGCAATTTATAAACACACAAACACACACACACACAGCCCCTCCCACATACACAAATAAATTGATGCATGCACCGCATGGCCCACAGACAGCCCCGACCGTCTCAAAGACGGCAGCGGGACAGGCCCCGACCGTCTCAAAGACAACAGCCCCCACACTGTGAGCATCTCAAACAGAGCCCTAACTGACATTTATACACTCAAACAGCAGTCAGAAAGTAGAGATGGCACCCTTGATTTGTTCTTCATTGCCTTACAGTTGGTGTCTCTTAGTGAAAGTTACTGCCTCAGTCATCACCTGCTTGGTTACAAACAATTCCACAATCAACTTAACCTTATAATTTCAGATATAAATCTCTGTTCTATCCGCTACACAATAGGCAGACAGAGACCACCAGCACAGTGATCCTGTCTTCACTCAACGTCTGCTTAACCCAACAGAAATAATATCTGATAATGTTTACAAGATGGTTATTCTTTGAAGCCAATAAATAAATAAAAACACATCTGTGAACAGTTGAACCCTGAGAAACTCTAAGGTGAGATCCAAGCTGCTCAAATGTGACCTTCACACAGTTCTGAGGAGCTGAAGTGCATCCTGCCTCATTCATGGCAGCGACCAGACCCTCTAGAGACTCCGACTACATGACCTCACAGCAGGTCAAGGCACAGACACTGGTCAAAGGTGGGACGCAGAGGGTGGGGAGTGTGATGGGGGTACAGGGTGGAGCCCAAAAGGCCAAAACTGTCTCGCTCTCTGTTCAACTGGAGTGGATCCATGCGGACAGTCCCACATGCCAGAACGAGTTTGTCTGGTGTCAGACAAGAGTAGCACTAAAACGGGCAGTGGAGGGGGGGGGGAGAGAGAGAGAGAGAGAGACACACACAGAGACAGAGAGAGAGAGAGACAGAGAGAGAGAGAGACAGAGAGAGAGAGAGAGACAGAGAGAGAGAGAGACAGAGAGAGAGAGAGAGACAGAGAGAGAGAGAGACACACACACACACACAGACAGAGAGAGAGACAGAGAGAGAGAGAGAGAGAGACACACACAGAGACAGAGAGAGAGAGAGAGAGACAGAGAGAGAGAGACAGAGAGACAGAGAGAGAGAGAGAGAGACAGAGAGAGAGAGAGAGAGAGAGAGAGAGAGAGAGAGAGAGAGAGACCTAGGACTCTTCTCTCACCAAAACCATTGAACACGTCTGACCCTGGGTGGGGGTGTACACAGTACCTCTGCTACTTTGAGAAACTCCGACAGCTTGGTCATCCTGTACAGGAACTTCTTGTAGATGTCCAAAGCGTCTTTGCACTGGTTCTTCTTCATATCAAAATATTTCTCTGTAGAAGTGGAGAAGAGAGAGAGAGACAAAGTGCTGCCATTAGCTGGACGATCTGAGCAGCAGAAAGATTGTAATTACCACATCAGCGAGCTGTCACAACACACACGCTAGCGTGACGCTCATGCCCGGGCCCAGAAAATAACCGCAGGAGGCAAATTGCTTTCTCAAGGCCAGCAGGAACATCTAGAGCTGACCTCAGCCACTCCACCGTGGAACCATCTCTGGGAATTTGCAGGCACACTTTAAAAATGGCTTGAACTTAACGACTGAGCTATTATGCTAAAAACAGCTTGGAGGAAAAGCAGCGTTGTTCTTGACATTTGAACCACGCCATCACTGATGACGGCGGAGGGGTGGGCAGGGCTAACACAAACACCTTCATCACGTCAGCGAGGACGAGCGAACACAACGAAGAGCTAGAGAAGATGTCTCGTCACACCTTCATTGGCTGTTGGACAGTGACAACAAGTCAGTCCCGCATGCTCGTGGCTCGCTGCCAGAGGGACAATAGGGTGCACTTCTCTGAGAGAGAACAAGGCACACTTTTCAAAGAGTGCATGTAGGGTACACTTACAGAAGGGTGAGAATTTGGCACACTTGTCTGAGAAGGTGAGAACGGGACTGTCTGAAAGCGAGCACGGGGTTTTTGTGGGTGCGAGAACGTCGGAGTCAGACAGAATAGGACACACCGATCAGAAAGTGAGAACCAGACATGTTTCTCAAAGCGACATTAAAACATACTAGGAAAGAAAGAAAATGATACAGAGAGAGGCACATTTATTTGGAACTATGACACACTAGGATGACACTCTCTAGGACGGGCATCGCCGTGGCCACAAAAAGTGGCAGGGCCTGGTGCCAGAAGACCAGAGACAGAGACGGAGAGACAGAAGGAATCAGACACGCTTGCTCGTGTGTGTGTGTGTGTGTGTGTGTGTGTGTGTGTGTGTGTGTGTGTACATAAGCAGACTGAGTCAGAGGACTCCAACCCACCCAGCAGGTTGATGACTCCTTCATTGTAGGCAGCAAACAGACGGATGGAGTCTTTGAAGAGCAGCATGAAGGCAGCGTTGATCACACCGTTGGTAAGTTCATTAGGGTTAGCCTGGACACACACACACACACACACACACACACACGAGTGTGTGTCAGGTTTCAGAAGTCCACACATCAGCACAAAGAGAAACAAGTGGACTGTATTTGAGTGTGCAGACATATAAACACACGCGCAAGCGCCCGAACACACACACATCCGCACCTGGAAGTCCAGCAGAGCGTCCAGCTGGTTCTGAATAATGGGCAGCGTTTTGATCAGCTTCTCAGTGTTCATGGTGCGCATCACTCCATCAACACTGCACAACGCACACACACACACACATATAAACCAACACACACACACAAACACATATATACTCACACACACACACACACACACACACACACACATATATATATATGCAAACAACCCAGCATGTATCCTGGCTGGGCAACACGCCACACAGCTGGGTGGACTGAGCCGTTCGATTGGCTCAGGCCTGCAGGACGGCCCCTCTGGCCTTCATTGATTGGGTGTTTCAGGTGGGGGGGAGTGACGGGACTGGGGAGAACTGGGCTCTCACACTTGAGTTCCTCACTGCAAAACCAACGAGTAAATAACCCCACTGCATTCCTCCAGCTGACAGGAGTCTCCCGGGGCGGTGCTTAACCCATCCCCGCCCAATCACAGCGTTTAAATAATCAGCTACTTGTTCAGCTTTTAAAGGCAACTTCATTAGTGTGTTAACGAGCTGCCTGACTGTACTGCAGCCCACAGAGACACAGAAAGCGCAGACATGCCCGCCAGTGGAAACGCTACTGGGGCCAAATTAATGAACCGAACACAAGAGAAATCAAAGGACGGCTTCTGAGCGCTGTGTGAAAACTGACTATCGGTTTGATCAACACGTATCCGAGCCTGCACTTCATTACGTCCGCAACACTGGCGTGTAACCTATAGATGATCGCCCTTATCTTCTGGGTCTTCCCCCGGAAGTGAACTCTGACATGGTCACTCACCCTCTCTTCATCTTGGTAAAGTCCACGGCCACCAGCCTGTAGGACATAGCCTTCTCGTTCAGGTACCGGCTGTAGCGCCTGATGAAGGTGGACATGTCGTAGCCTGAGACAGAGAGAGACACAGAGAGAGAGACACAGAGAGAGACACAGAGAGAGACACAGAGAGAGACACAGAGAGAGACACAGAGAGAGACACAGAGAGAGACACAGAGAGAGACACAGAGAGAGACACAGAGAGAGACACAGAGACAGAGAGAGAGACAGAGACAGAGAGAGACAGAGAGAGAGACAGAGACAGAGAGAGACAGAGAGAGAGAGAGAGGACAGAGAGAGAGACAGAGACAGAGAGAGACAGAGAGAGAGAGAGAGACAGAGAGAGAGAGAGAGAGACAGAGAGAGAGAGAGAGACAGAGAGAGAGAGAGAGAGACAGACAGAGAGACAGAGACAGAGAGAGAGAGAGACAGAGAGAGAGAGAGAGAGACAGACAGAGAGACAGAGACAGAGAGAGACAGAGAGAGACAGAGACAGACAGAGACAGACAGAGACAGACAGAGACAGAGACAGAGACAGAGAGAGACAGAGACAGAGAGAGAGACAGAGAGAGAGACAGAGAGAGAGACAGAGAGAGAGACAGAGAGAGAGACAGAGAGAGAGACAGAGAGAGAGACAGAGAGAGAGAGACAGAGAGAGAGACAGAGAGAGAGAGACAGAGAGAGAGAGACAGAGAGAGAGAGAGAGCACAAGAGTGTCAGCACAAAGAAGGGCTTTAAGCGTAATCTCCATCATTTCTTACCGCTCTGCTGAAGCCAGATCACGAATCGCACGTACCTTGCAAAGCACCTTTATCGAGGAAGTTGTTGAGGTTGAAGAGAGTGTTTCTGGAGGCCAGATACTGGATGAAGCGCTACAGGCGGAGAGAAGCACACAGACGAGAAGAAGACCGATTACAATCAAAGCATTCCGACCACCGTTCTGTTCCACATGAGCTCCTGCTGACGCTCGAGCTGAACGGCAGCATTACGGGACAGGCAGCGAGAGCGAGAACAATGCTGACTGAGGAGAGCTGCTTGTTTGGAAGTCCAGACGCTTCTCAGCTCACTGGATGTCGTGATGATAAAGGGGAAAATAATGAAATCAGAGACAAAACAAGGCCAAAGGCGCTGGCAGGAGGAGACGCGTGTAAGCTTGCGCAGGGCACAACGCTCGTGTTCTTCTCCCAGTAGTGCTAAATCCAGGCTGCTTATCGTCACCTGTAATGGTCCCGTCCTCGTCTGCTTTATTTAGCAAGCAGCCATTTCTGAAAGTGTCGCTCAGTAAAGCAGAGGCAACACAACCTCCCACCATACACTTCACCCCCCCCCCCCCCCCCCCCCTCCTTTAGTTCATTGCTTAAATAGAAATGTACAAACATTTGGGGTCTTGGAAAGTAGCAGTTTTGTTTATTTATAATCCCAGAGGGGGACAGCGGGGGCAACTGACTTCAGGTTCACTGAAACTTGCTAAAACTTTGTTCCTGAGAAAACTTGGTAGCTTTTTACATGGTAAGGGAATGTAGACTGACCAACTGAAAATCACCTCAGGCTAAGAATGCACGGTTTCCTGAACTCTGCAAAAGTCCAAGAAATCTCAGATGGCTTTGCTAAAACGAAGTGCTAAAAAAGGTCCTTTAAGCTACATGTTTAAACATTAAAGTAATCCAAACTAATTTTTATGAGGACTTAGGTGGCCATGGAGAACCTTTAAAGATGCCACAGAACGGGAAACAATATTTCCTTGGCATAGCTGAATAAGCAAAAACAGGAAGCTAAAACGGGCCTCCTCCAAAAACCCTAGACTGTTATGTAACAGTCTCGACTCATTAAAGTTTACACCCCTAAAATCATGAGCCCATATTCTACCCCAGGCTCAGCTGAAACTATAACAGTTCAGCCGGTATTGAGAAGAACAGCCAGTTATAAGTAGCTGATCCATCCCAGCTATGCAATTTTAGAGACTCTGTCCGTTGATGCCAAGTTTCATAGTGAGGGTCTCAAATTTAGATAATTTACTTTAAGTTGTAGAGACCAAAAGCAAGTAGCTAGTTAGCATAGGAAATGTTAGCTTCTAGAAAGATGCGAGTAAGTATCTAGGTAGACAAAATTAGTAGAATTAGTACAGTCATATTATTTACACAGACGTTTACTGTTATTGTATACCATTTAGGACAACAGCCTGTCTGGTCATATAAATCTACAACACATCTTTATCAATCCAATTCACAAGACTCAAAATATTTCTTGCAACTTGGAATATACCTAGGACCGCAAGTCTGATGACATATCCACTTAATTACTGATTACTTATATCCACTGATTACTTATATCTACTCAGTCAGCCTACTGACGACTTACGTGGGTAAACGATTATTTGACAAGACATCTAGTCAATCTGTTAAAACCAGGTTTGTTTGAGAACTCAAACACCTTTTAATGCAAGCTCTCACACACACACACACACACACACACACACACACACACACACACACACACACACACACACACACTTTTGTAACTTAAAAAGCCCCCCCACCCCTTTTATTAATTTTTTTACTTTTAGCGCTCCGAGACCGTTTTAGCAGAGCTGTCTGAGATTTTTTAGGAGTTTGCAGAGTTCAGGAAACCGTTGCACTCTTAGCTTGAGGTGATTTCAGTTGGTCGGTCTGTATCCCCTTATGGTTATATGGCTGAATTCTCAAATGGTTTTACTTTACTTTGTGTTAAAATGAGCTAGCTAAAGTTACCTAATGCTAGCTAGTAGCTAGCAACCTCCAAAGAATAAGCATAGTTTGCTAGTTAGCATGATGGATCACCTTATTTACACAGAGGTTCCATTTTATTTTCCTGCCTCTCGTTCAAATAAATGGCTTGTATTGTCATATAAATTTAAAATATCCAATTCATCTTTGTTAATGACTGTCAGGTATCTAAATTTCATCAACAAGACATAACTCGAAGCCATTTTAAATTCTTTTGGTTGTTTAGAGATATCCAATCTTGGCCTATAGCTACCCAACATTAGCTCATCTACCAATGAAGTGCAAACAACAGTCATTTGTCAAGACATCTAGTATTTGAGCACAGAAATATCTCCCCAACGCAGGCTCACACACATATGGTGGTTCATGGTTAGTTAGTGATTGATTCTGAGCTATTGATTGTGCGAGCCATTTATGTGGTGCCATAAACCAGCCAATCAGAGCAGAGCTTCTCAACGAGCCCCCCTAAAGAAATAAAAAGAAGCTGCATCCGGGTATTTCACCCAGTCCAAAGACCCAAACCGTCTCTTACAGACAGAGAATACATAAAAAATACTTAATAAATACATTCTATGGCACGTTTAAGATCCGTGTGAATCTGAGCCAAGTTCCACTTCAACTTTTACAGGAGGTTCCTGTACTTGGTCAGGCGGGAAAGGCTGTGTCACAACAAGGAAGCAGGCAGCTGCTGATTCTGGAGAAAAATCCTGCCAACTCAGGCCAAACCAAGAGGCCCAGGTTGCCAATCAACTGTGTGCCGAAAAGCTTAACGAGGTCCTACTGGACAAAGGCACATTACTAAATTTGTTCCAGAGTAAACAGTGCACGCCACACACAGGCATGACCTGCGGCTGCAGTGAAACACACCTGTAGCTACAGTAGGGCTCACTGTATATTCTTGGTGCGGTAGCTAAATCAAGGCATGTTATTCAGAGACGAAACTGCCAACTAGGCAAATGCTGATCTGGGATCTGAAGTGCACATGAAGCTGGAGGTGTGGATCAGCACTAGCCACGGCTCAGGCCTGACCCTGGGTCAGTGGGGTGATGAAGCGTGGCCGAGCACGTGTGCGCTTCTGCAAAGGGGTGGCGGGTGCACTCGTGTCTCTCGGGTTCTTAGGTTTCTATGGATACAACCCAGGCAACTAGCATGGTGATAAATAAAAACAGCAGAAAAGTCAGGGGCGTGAAAAGGAGACCATTTATTCTTGGGGGAATCAATTTGTTCTGGATTTGTGGCATATTTTCTTGCATGTGGCTATTTTCAGGCAGAAAATGCACAGTAGCCTATATGCCCACATGAGATATGAGACAAAGTAACGGAATCAGTCTTTGTGAATAATGAACTGAAAAGGCCAATTCATTTCTCCCCGGCACTCTCTCTCGGCAAAGCCCACGCCACGCAGGAAAACCCACGTTTAAGACAACACAAAACAGTTTGGACTGCCATGGTTCATAAACTAAAGCACCATTACCAGATGAAGGGCCAGATTTACCCTACTGGACATAGCCATACATTAAAATGACAACAGCACACCCTTCCTCTTACAGTGGGTTCAACACAGCCTGGCTGTGGTCTGCTGTGAAGTGCAAAGGCCCTGGCAGAAAAGCACAATATATCAGCGATCCACCGTCACTGGTGATGATCCACTGTCACTGGTTTGTTACTGGTAATAATCCACGGTCACTGGTTTGCCCCTCACATGTATGGCACATGAGATCCCTCTCCTCTGCTCTCCCATATTGATTCACAGGCAGCAAGCACTTCTCAACTCACTTATGACATTTCTGCTCAAGGAGGTAAATGAAAGACGAGATGGAGGGAGGGAGAGAGAGAGAGAGAGAGAGAGAGAGAGAGAGAGAGAGAAAGAGAAAGAGAGAAAGAGAGAAAGAGAGAAAGAGAGAGAGAGAGAGAGAAAGAGAGAAAGAGAGAGAGAGAAAGAGAGAGAGAGAAAGAGAGAGAGAGAAAGAGAGAGAGAAAGAGAGAGAGAGAAAGAGACACACACACACCCCCATGCTCTGTGTGTGTGTGTGTATCACAAAGATAATTACTACACTGACTAGCTTGTATCACTCAAAGCCTGCAGCCATTGTGTGAACAGAGGAACACCAGCATTGTGAGCAGATACGCTGCCTGAATGCTTCAGAGATCCAGACTCATTTGCATGAGCAGAGCCCACATTCTGACAACCAGCCAAAGTACAACACTCAGTGTAAACAAACCAGCATCAGTTTGAAATGGTTCTATTGTGCCAATATGACAGAAGGTCCGTGTATGTGTGGGGTCTATTAAAATGCAGCCACAGCCTGAGTTAAAAGCTAATAAGGAACCCTGAAGACCCGTTTCCCCATTGATGTACATGTATGTTGTTTATCATCTGCAGCAAGTCTCATTAACGAGTGCTATCAGGAGGCAGTTATTTATCTTCGCAACACAAACATTTTATCTGAGCTCCCGGCACAAGCCAGACCCCCCCCCCACACACACACCTACAACTGATAGGCAGGGAAGACTATCTGTCTCTAATCCACATGCCAATACAAAAACCCCACCACCCACCCCAACACCCTCCTTACTCTATCTTGCCCCGACATTTCCCTGTCCCTGTATCTACATGCAGCTCAGCCCAGCTCATCTGCCAAGGCCAACGGCCCACAGCACCAGGAGGGCTGAGGGAGTCCCAGCCCGAGTCCCAGCGTGAGGGGACACGACTAGTCAACGCCACAGTCCCACTACCTGCCAATGCAAACACCACACTGTCCTACCGGAGTCTAGACCTCAGTTGGCCCAGCCCCAAACTCACTCTCTCTCTCACACACACACACACACACAATGTCATCACAAAAGCAAACTCTACATTCATTATCTGGGCCACTGGCAGAACTGACTCAGACACCCACCCCCCCCAACACACCCACCCCCCCCCAACACACACACACACACACACACACACACACACACACACACACACACACACACACACACACACACACACACACACACACACACACACACACACACTTTCTCATTCACGTGTCCTTAAGATCAGCACATTATCAGCACGGCCTCTCTGGTCGGTGGCGTGTCAAACTGCAGACGTCCTCCAAACGTCCCTGGAGTTTTACACACTGTGCTACTTTAAGCCAAATACAAGCAGCTGGATCAAGCAGGAGAAGAAACGGGAAGCAGACTGCAGGATCTGACAGGAACGCTGAAGGTGCAGAACTGGACACAGGTCACTCGCTTCTCTGGTGGAATCACACACTTCAAACTCCACATTTACATTCTATTAAGGTCCGCATTGTAATTAAGCCTTGTCGACAACTAAAGAATTAGTCCAATATAGTCCAGCCTTGGGTTTAATGTGGCTTTAGAAATAAGCCTACAAGCTTTTGTCAGAACAGCTTATCCAGTGTGATTTAGACCAGGCAATCAGCAAAAAGACAAAGTGCTTTATAAAAACTAAAAAAGTGGACATACACAACCTGAAAGCATTAACAACCATTTAATAATCTCAGTGTAGCTTGATCTAATGCAAACAGAGCAAGTTCAAAGTACAACATCACACTAGGAGCAACAACCTTGTCTAACAGTAAAACCCACCACAAGTTAAAAGTATCCACAAATGTAAAATAGCAGTAACACAAGCCTAGTCAGTTTTAAATGTATAAAAGAGCTGATTTTTAAACCAATGAGAAACATTCTTTAAGCCAGCAAGTGGTCAGAGTAGTGAGTCATCAGAAGCCTGGTGTGTACAACTGATTTGACATAATAACCCATTACTTACTTACAGCAGATCCTCAACACTAAATGTGCAGGTAAACAGGCCTCCTTCCCAAACAACCAACCAGAGGTGCATAGTGCACACTGCTCGTGTGTGTGAACGGGCAAGAGGCTGTGGTTGTATTCATTTAGTTTCTCTACATACCGTACACCCATTTGTAATTACATTAATACCCATAATGTAATTAGGGTAGATAGAGAGACCACAGCAAATATGTACATCTCCCCACTGAAGTTTCCAATATTAAGAGGTGTGTGTGTGTCTTACCTCATTGCCGTACATCATGAGGTGGTGTGTGGTGATGAGGGCCTTGAACACCACCACCCAGCTGCTGTTGGCTGTGCGCTCAAACAGCGTGTCGGCCAGCTGAGGCACGTTGACGTTCATCTCATTGGTGCAGTGGATCAGGTCTGCAACACACACACACACACACACACACACACACACACACACACACACGGGGACACGTCCTTAGCATCTCACACACTCCTTTAATAACATGCCTCTCACATCCAAACTACTCCTCAAACACACTGAATATTTCATCTCACACACACCCTGAATCGTACACAGCCAAATTACGTGACAGACACATGCTTCATTGCTGCGGTTACATTTATCAACCACTTCAGACATCTGTATTCACACATCTGCAAAAAGGTCCTTCCGTTATTTATAAGCAGCCAAGCTCCTCCATCATATGCAAATTATCAAATCATAGGACCACTACAAATATTTCTCTCAAAGGATTGTGAAACAAATAACCCATTGAAGCACTCATGCATGCATCATCGCATCCTGCCTGCATTCCAATATGCACATTCTAACATTCCAATATGCACATTCTAACATTCCAATATGCACATTCCAATATGCACATTTAAATATGCACATTTAAATATGCACATTCCAACATTCCAATATGCACATTTAAATATGCACATTCCAACATTCCAATATGCACATTTAAATATGCACATTCCAACATTCCAATATGCACATTCCAACATTCCAATATGCACATTTAAATATGCACATTTAAATATGCACATTCCAACATTCCAATATGCACATTTAAATATGCACATTCCAACATTCCAATATGCACATTTAAATATGCACATTCCAACATTTCAATATGCACATTCAAATATGCACATTCCAACATTTCAATATGCACATTCAAATATGCACATTCCAACATTCCAATATGCACATTCCAATATGCACATTCAAATATGCACATTCAAATATGCACATTCAAATATGCACATTCAAATATGCACATTCTAACATTCCAATATGCACATTCTAACATTCCAACATGCACATTCCAACACTCAAAATATGCACATTCTAACACTTAAATATGCACATTCTAACATTCGAACACGCACATTCGGCAGCATGTTTCTCCAGTGAACTCAGATAGGTAACCTCGCACAAATTAACTAATGGGATATGAAACTGCTGGAGGAACACACAGCCACAAGCCAGCAGGTGCTGTGAAAGATGGACTGTGTGAATCGTGGAGGGGCTGTGCGCCTGCCTGCGAGGCTAGCCGGCCGCCTGCGAGGCACCCCCCCTCCTGGAGAGACGCTGTAGAACCCAGTTTAGTGGGCCCCCTGCTCATCCTCACCTAAAACATAACGCCAACCAATTACCGAGTCCTGCACGATTTCGGGCCACGGCGTGAGAACCAGGACGTGCTTCCCCGACGCCCGCAGACGGTTGAGGCCTCCCTGGGGGGCACCGGCTCAACGCCCCCTCACCTGTTTCCCGGAGAAGTACCTCGGCAGTCTTGCGTACACGTGCGCAAAGTGAGGGTGCTCATCAGCGGAGGTCCACTGGGCCCGTCCATTATTTAAATGAGGCTACTAGACCAGCGCCGCTGCCAGTCGCAGACATGAGTGATCACTGATCACAGCGCTACGTGTGCTAGCGTGCAAAAATGAAAAGCGCACCAGCCGAGGACGCTCAATCATGGCGAGACAACGCATTAGTGTTGACTGAAGACACAGCTGGCTGACGAGGTCTGGTAATGATGTACGCGGCGCATTACTGTATCCGAACGCACAAGTTCATAGGTATGTGGAGAATGATGAGACTGTTGCGTTTATTTGTATTTATATTCCCTTTTATTAAATCATGCAGCAGGTTATTAAATCACGCAGCCTACTCAGGAGTGTGAGGGAGGAAGATGCTTCCATGTAACAATGTTTTATTTATAATGTGGTTTCCCCATTTCAATCCGGCTCTCTCTGCTACTGCAGTAACCCACCTCCACCCCCCACCACACCACCACCACGCTTTCTCTGACAGCATGAAGGAGTCAGAGCTGATTGGTTCCTTGGGGAGTGAGAGGAAGCGGGGCTTCAAAGTAAAAAGGATGTGCTGACTTAATAAGAAGAAGTAGAACACATTTGAGAGAGAGAGAGAGAGAGAGAAAGAGAGAGAGAAAGAGAGAGAGAAAGAGAACTCCGTGTCGTGTACTACAGCCCAGATTGGAGCATTGTAGGCAGTCTGTAGCAGTGTCCATGCATGGCTGATATCACCCTCCCTTCAGATATGCCTCCTCCTTCCAGGCCAAAGCCTGAGACACTGCGCAAATACACACACACACAGAGACACACACACACACACACACACACGCTCCACCATCCTCTCACTCACAGCAGTCTTCTGCCAGGGGCAGCATGATGTCAGAAGGTCGTCATGACTTCACGCGGCCAGGGTCCGACCCGCGAGATCACCGCTGCACCCATATGCTCCACAGGGTCCGCGGCGAGTAGGGGGCTCACAGCCCCATTGTTAGGCCAGACCCAGCGGGTTTCCAGACCCGTCGGTACCGGGCTGCTCCTGATACCGGCCACAGCAAACAAAGCAAGCTCTGCCGCAGAATTTTTTCCATTGTGTGGTACAGTCTGCGTTTCACGCTGCTCTGCTGTTCTAAGGCCAGCACTGCCCCCTTTTTGAAAAGCTAAGTAAAGGGTCTGAAATAAAAGAGCTGATCCCAGGTCAGCAGTGAAAGGTCAGTCCTGCTCAGAGCTCCCTGTCCGCCTTAGAAAGTGACACTGCGTGTCCAAAAGAGATAGGACAGGATTAGCTGCAAGAGGACAGTGGTTATGGGACACGGCCAACTGCTCTAAATCCATAGGCTGGTTCAATATTAGGGTTTAGAAAATATTTACTGTTGAAATAAAGACAAACAAAAGATGTCCAGGATGAGCAAACGCTGAAGGAACTGCATGGTGTTGTACTAGCGGGGCTGGGAGACGAGCGAGCAGAGCAGGTCGGCTTCTACGCTAATGCAGGGGAACATTTCAGCACTCTGTGTGCTGGGTGTCAAATATGACATGACACTGACATCAGTATTTGCAGACATGCTGGAAATATTTCATCAGCCCAGAATTGGGATGCATTCATACCGATTTGATTGGCTACGTTTAAAGGCTGAATAGCACATTTGAGGGGTGGTGGTGTTCCCGAGCTAAAGGACACCGCACCTCTGTGGAGCTTTTCATATAAATATTCTTTTAGCACGTTTAGCAACACTGTTCAAATTTGAATTAAATTTAAATGTTCACCATTATGATACGGTTTGATACCTAAATATTAGTCGTCGTTCACGATCCCGTCTTAATTGGAGCGAGTCATTCTCTTCACTGCCTTGTGACCACTGGGTCACAAAACGTGCATTAAAATACATGTGATTCAGGAAAAGACAAAGCAAAGCTCACTTTACTGAAATATGTCGGAGCAGTGTGTGAAATTATAGTTAAGCACCACAGACTGACAGGTTTCAGCTGTATATGATCTAGTGAAAGAACAGGAAGTCTGTCAAAGAGCCAGTGGTGCAGGGCCTCCAAGAGTGTGTGTGTGTGTGTGTACGTACTAAACTGACCAGGTGCCTTGACGGTCTCCACCTGGTCCAGCTGTTGGGCCACAGCTCCACTACCACCACTGACCTCTGGAATCACAACATCTAAGAGAGCCAATTGCCTCCCATCACAGCTAGTAATTACTGACCCCAGGTCAGCCCTATCTGGCCTGAGACAGGTCACACCCCCACAGAACATACAGAGCCAGCTTCCGGCAGCCAAATCACAACCAGAAAGAAAATGGGGGAATTTACCATTTCCGTTTAATTAAACACACCACCAATCCAGTGAATTTCTCCCCAACACAGGTCCTGCTCTTCCTTTATTATTAGAGATGCCACACCATTAACCCAACACTAAAGCTACATCCACACTGGAGGCTAAAGTGGCCCAAACCCAACTTTCCTCTTCACATGAGACATAGCAAAAATAAAGAAATAAAATAAACACACTGAGTCGGACATTTTAGGTAACGGTAGGGGATACTTTCATATGTGGTACCTATGCACATCAGATACTCTGCAACAGACCGAAACTGAACAGCCAGATTGGACTTTTATGTCTATGTAACTGAACGTTCATAATTGTGCTGTCGGGAAGGAAAGATGAGAGTGAGCAAACAGACCTCATATAACTCCACAGAGACCCGTTACTAAAATCTGGCCCAGTTTCACCTCCTCACTCATGATGATCCGTTTCCGAATTTCCAGCCAGCCCCCACTGCAGATTAACACGAGCGCTAACTTTAGGCTAGTGGCCGGTGCTGTTGACTCCATTTTGACTGTTGACCTCTGGATGATCACGGCACAGATTTGGTCCATTTTCACCGGCAGTGTGAACAGAGCTTAACACACGTCCTTTACAGAGACTATAGCATTCGTCAGGGCTGGGGACAAATCACAGAACGCAAAGAGAAAACCCAACAGAAGACGAAAAGAAATAAAACAGAACTGAGGACAGGGAGAGTCTCTTCTGTGGGTCTGTGGGACTATAGACAGCAGGAGAGATGCCAGACCTGACAGGGTGTCTGGTTGTGCTAGAAGACAAAAACAAAGGCCCTTTACCTTCATATCAACCATATGAAGACAGAGGACATGTTTGAGTTGAATGACTGCAGCAGGGCTAAGAAGCCGCCTGCCTCCATAAGTTTGTTGGGGGGGGTGAGTGTGCCAAAGACAACTTTGTGTTCTCAGCGCCATGAGAATAACCCTGGAACCACAGACATCTTAAAATAGCTGGAGTCCTCCTTTTGATGGTTTGTTTGCCGTCTCCCTCTCCTCCTCCTCTGTGAATAGGGAGCAGGAGTTTGGCCAGGAGACGGCAGTGACTAGCTGATCCGACATCAGTCTTGAAGTTGCTTTTGTAAAGGGCAAGCTGAAGATTTAAGCTAGTAGGTGGCCCCAGCGAGAGGACTGCGAATATGATGACGAAGGCATTTTTGTGAAAGGCCAGACTGAGATTCCTGCACAGTGAGCTCAGTGACGTGGCTCTGCGGGACACCGCATCCATTCCCCAAACCCCGTTCCCACATCCATCTCCCTCCTTCTCCACCACGGCCTCTCCACATCCACCTCCCTCCTTCTCCACCACGGCCTCTCCACATCCACCTCCCTCCTTCTCCACCACGGCCTCTCCACATCCACCTCCCTCCTTCTCCACCACGGCCTCTCCACATCCACCTCCCTCCTTCTCCACCACGGCCTCTCCACATCCACCTCCCTCCTTCTCCACCACGGCCTCTCCACATCCACCTCCCTCCTTCTCCACCACGGCCTCTCCACATCCACCTCCCTCCTTCTCCACCACGGCCTCTCCACATCCACCTCCCTCCTTCTCCACCACGGCCTCTCCACATCCACCTCCCTCCTTCTCCACCACGGCCTCTCCACATCCACCTCCCTCCTTCTCCACCACGGCCTCTCCACATCCACCTCCCTCCTTCTCCACCACGGCCTCTCCACATCCACCTCCCTCCTTCTCCACCACGGCCTCTCCACATCCACCTCCCTCCTTCTCCACCACGGCCTCTCCACATCCACCTCCCTCCTTCTCCACCACGGCCTCTCCACATCCACCTCCCTCCTTCTCCACCACGGCCTCTCCACATCCACCTCCCTCCTTCTCCACCACGGCCTCTCCACATCCACCTCCCTCCTTCTCCACCACGGCCTCTCCACATCCATCTCCCTCCTTCGTCTCCAGACACTTCCCACAGCTGCCTACATACAAGTGAAACCGTGAACAAAGATGAGGACGTAAAACTAAGCGGTGTGTGTGTGCTGGGAAGACACCCCAATTGTTTAACTGGGAAATAGTTATTGTTTGCAAATACAAATGCCTTCGTCGATAAACTGAGGCATTCAAGGTCAGCCAACTATAAATTACAACCAACTGCTTGTAAAATATTTCATCAGGTCTAAGCTGTTGGAAACATGTCAACGTGTGAAATGATCTGGGCTTTATGATCCCATCCCCGTCCGTTCCTTCATACGTGGTCTTCCCACGTCCACGTTGCCTCCTCAGAAGATTCCCTGAGCCTTCAGACGTACTACAGATCCACAGCAGCCCAGATCCTGCACCATATCACTTCCGTTACTGCATGACCTTCACTCCTGACTTTTAAAACCAAACTCGCATGTATTATTTGCTATTTCGTCACACATGAATCAAAGTTATAGTATGTGATCTCCAGATGCTTGCATGTTTGTGGTGTGAAGTCTTTCATCTGGCCGGCCATCTAAATAGCTAAATAAGTATGAAGGTGGCATCTCATCCCAGCTTTGAAATCTTGGGGATTCCACATTAGTAATGTCATACTTCAACATCAAGTATGTCTGATGTATTTGGTCTTATCAGCTTGTTAGTTACCTAGTGTACTCTGTAATTATAACAGAACTGTAAGATTCAAGCCCTTTCAAGATTTTGTCCAGACAGGCAATGATGTTGTAGAACAGATTCAGGACTGCAGGGTTATGATGCAAGTACACTCACTCACTGTCTGAAATGTAACTAACACAGCAAACGTGCCCCGTTTCAGACACACAGGTCATTCCCCACCAAAACCATAATATATTAATGACATACATTCCACATCACGTCTGTCTTCAATAGTCACCTTTAGTTGTGCTGCTGTTGGTAACAAAATCTCACTGTCCCGTCACTGACGACGCCGATTTGTGAATCACACCAATTAAATGTTCAAATTATGCTGGCCTTTTATAACAGTAATTCAGCTATAATTACATGTCCATTTGCTTTTAATAAAGCATGTGCATATCCATTAAGGATTTTTTCACACTGATAATTTAGATGCTGACTAGTCATTGCAAACGCGTAAAAGGGCATAGGGTATCCCAACAGTGTTCAAATACGCACACTTCTATTAAAAAAAAACACAAAAAACTGAGATTTGTGTTCTACCCACAGTCCAATTCCATTTTATACTGATCTGAGAGCAGTTTATTGGTCCGTGGCATAATGGTAAAGGTTGTGATCTGTGTAAAGACAGCTGGTCCTGGATCAGCTATAGCCAACTCTGCACTTGACAGAGGCCAGAGTTCAACATCTGTTTGTTGACTCTTTGAAAATCTCAGCACTGTTCAAACAGGAAAGCAAGAGCACAATGTGACAAAAAGGCAAAGGCTGACCTTCCTGATGAGCCAGCAGAAACCATCTCTGAGATTTGAGAGATCTATTGAGCCCTGTATGAGACAGTCAGCAAGCCGGCCTGCTGAGAACGAGACCAGATTACATTGAACTTCATCAGGTTCATGTCAAGCTGTTATGTCCTGTGACAATTTAATTTTAAAATAAAACTGTATTCGGGGCGGAACATGACGCTTTGACATGTATATAATTGCAATGCAAATAAACGTACTGAAGCATCAATGAAAATTAAATAAAAGTGAAAATACAAACTTAAAAACCACCAAAGCTACTTCACAGGAGTGCTCATGGCAGTTAAAATGAAGACTTTCTACAAATTTATTATTAGACAACCAAATTTCTTCAGAGTTACACAAGAGGACAAATCGAGAATTCAAGATAAATTAACACTTTAGCATAAGAAAGCCCTGTGGGTACATTTCGTAAACTAGCTCAGATACCTTTGAAGCAGCAGATTTCAGTATTAATCAAGTCAGGAAGCAATAGTCAGGGTATGACAACACTATTTGGCAACAAGGGTTCGTCAATGTCACAATCCACCAAAGGCCATTAAATTAGCAGAACAGCACAACCAGGCCGTTACACCACAAATCAGTTGACCGAAAAAAGGAAACGACCCTCAGATTAACTTACACATGACAGCCCCGTCTTGCTTCTAACCAAGCTAATGACACACAAGGGCCACCTAATGTCATCACAACAGCTTACTACTCAGTCCAGAGGATGGGTGCATCCATCATCAATGGATGGCCAATGTTACAAACAGGTGGTGCACACGGTTCACCTCCCCGTGAAGCTCTGGTGTTGGAGTATGAAGAATTAAACAGAGTATGAAGCCATGTGTGGCCCTGCAGTTTGGAGTATGCGTTTGATAAAGGAAGTCTTGATTCACCTGTGTGGTGAATAACGTGTCTCTCATGATCTTCTCATGATTTCTTTGTTAACATTGCTGCGATACATTTTGATGCAACTTATGCAGACAAGTGGTATTAAAATATCGTGACAAATAGTCATTATATTAGAGACGGTAGACTCCAGAGGTATTTGTATTCATCTAATTAAAAGATTTCCAAATGGTAACATTAAAATACCGAGGTTAACCACACTGGGAAATGATAAAATGTCCACGCACATAAGCCAGGCAGTTACAAAAGCCACATTGTGTTGTGAAAAGGCTCGTCGCACAGACATCAAACAGGTGAACAGATTACCGTCGCCAGGGTCAATAAAATTATTAATAACACACAGACATCTCAGATTAGTTATTTATACGCAACAGACATTTTACAAGCCACGCAAGTACATTTGATGGTGAGGGTTTCAATGGGGGCATCAGTTTTTCAAGCTTTGGGAAGGGAGCAGTTGCAGGGCATTTGGTTCTGGAGATGCTGTGAAACAACACAATACTGTGGTACTGGTACAATATACTCACAGTCCAGATGTTTCTTTTTGGGTCCGCTCACTTCGTGTGTGGTGGCTTTGCAGACCGCTTTGCTGATGGCAGACCCAGTCATGCTGTGCTGAGCCGCTGCGATCCGATCCGTGATGGACTGTCCTGACATTTTATGTCCCTCCACGTCTTCAAGCCACGACGATGAACTAATTACGACTGGACTGAAACACTTCCAGCAACCTATTGAGCTCGCTGGGCAACTAATAGATGCTGATTTATATATAAAAATATCTGATCAGTTGAAGTGACCGACTTACAAAACGTAATTTGCTAGCTAGTGAGCAGGCACCCAGTTACACCTGTATGTGTGCGTAACCTTGACTGGTGTTTCGTAACAAAAAAATATATTATAGCTAGCTAGCTATTACAAGTATTGACAGAATTGGTTATGTTGCAACCCTTAAGACTGAGTAAGGTCTAGCTCCTGTTAGCTAATATAACCATAACAGCACTGGGTCCATGTACAAGTCCTACTGATGCAGTCTGAGCATATAGAAGCAGTACTAAATGACATAGCTAGAGTCCCTCAACCCAGATCTGGAGATGCTGAGAGCTAAATATTAAATAACCACGAACACCAGGAGAAGAAAATGACTATTAGAGCCAGTTAAACACATCAGTTGCTCTACTAATAATTATATTTATCTCCCTGTGAACGGTGGCTCCCTGCGCGCTTGCTGCTTGGCCAAAGACTGCATAGACATCAGCTACCGAACCCGACCAGCACCAGAAACGGGAAAGATGGTTTTTAACGTAGTATGAGCTCGATTTAAACACAATTTAGACACTTTTAGTAGCAGGAGTAAAGCAGCTACGAGAGGTTAGTTCGCGTTAGCGGCTGCTGCTTTGCAAATGACGAACTGAACTTCAGAGAAGTTATACTGTAATGTGGACGGACGGGTTCACTAGCCAGCCAGCTGGGTTTAGGAAAATGGGTCTAGGAACTGTGAACTAAACTGGTCTGCGGGTTATTTATCCGAACTAAACTGGTCTGCGGGTTATTTATCCGAACTAAACTCGCTTTTATCCAGCTCACTGCCCAAATGTCACGACTGTGCCCTGTTGAAGCTGCACCTCTAGTTCGGCTAGCCGACGTCGACGCTGGGTAGGAAGTTATAGTCGCCGTCACCAACTGTGACTCAGTGACATCCGTGGCATCGTTAAAAGAAACGAAAAAAACAGCGACTTTTAACTTCCAGACTCTTCAGACGCGGAGTTATAAAAATCAAAAGTGTCGAGCTCGCCAAGTTGGGACTAGGACCAGCCAGCTAACCGAGCTAGCTAGCTAGCCTGCGCGTCGGACAGCCTCGAAATGCTCTAACAAGATAACGTCTCGTACGACTCGGATAACATTTCTACTGACTGTGGCGACAAGACACAAATATTATATAATTTTTTTTCCGCTTCAGACCAGTAATTGGCGAAAATCACGGCAGAAAGTGCGTTAGTCCGCCGCCCCCTCCTGCGCCGCTGTATTGTCGCGGGTTCGTTATTCCGGTTCCTTAAGAATGTATTGGCGAGCGATTCTACACAAAATGGCTGCGCGGAGATCACGTGGCCGCAGAGAGACGATTGATTGGACAGACCTAAAAAAAGTGTGTAGACATGTTAAAGTGCACTGGACGCCTAATGTGTTCTCTAAGACTAAGTCAACGTCATGTCAAAGCCATAATTTTATTTTTGATGTAAATTGTGGCGAGTGATTATTTGGGGAGTTCTTCTTTTACAGTCTGGTGGTATGTGACTTTTCCGTCCACCTAACGGTAAACGGGACGGAGTCTATTGTACAATTTCTGGTATCACTGTAAGAGATGGCATAGACTATCAGATGTGTCCAGAATGGAAAATGCATTACATCCACAAATGCTGAAAAATAAAGAGTAAAGAATTCTAGATTTATAGGAAATATTACAATCTTACTTACAAGCTTATAGTCTGGGTAACTTTGTAAAGACTGCATGACAAACGTCACTCTTAACTACACACGTGCTTTTGCAGAATGCACATCTTGTGCTATTTCATGATCAACTCAAGCATGAGGACCAATATCCTGTTTAGACAAGTGGCCACTCTGAAGTCAGTATAGTTACAGTTAACGTTTCAGTTATGATCTCCCCAGTATGAAAGTAAGATTGTGTAAAAAGCCTGGTAAATAGACGGATAAATAGGCGAAGTATGTATGCCTTTCATTGGGTGGTCATATATTATTTTTGTACACTATAGCCTTCTATCATTTCTAGCGTCTATATCAAATACAGGTAATGTAAAATGTTTGTGATTGCCCACGGTTTTATATATTTTAGAAATCTCCAGTGCTATGTATTTTTTCACCTCTGAAAATAACCTCCGTCCTTTAACTTTTGACCTTTTGGAACTGTGTATCTAGTGTCAAAAGACGATTATGTCACAAGGCAGGAAGTACATTTGTGTGCGAAGTTGCGCTTTTACCCTTTCAGTAGACTTATAAGGAAGTGGTTATATGAGCCGCAAAACCAAATTAATATCGAAGCTCAGCCTCTTTAGACACCTGGGAAAGTTTTGAACTCAAGCAAATTCACAGGTCACATAATCACCTGAATACATCTCTCATTTTCTGTCAACCACAACAAAAACTCAGTGTTTATTATTTAAATAACATAAACCTAATACATTTTCTTTACATAATACGTATTTATTTCAGTACTATTACATTTAATGTATACCCTCATACCGAAAAAAATGATCTGATCATTACATTAATAATAATGCAGCCCCATCTAGAGGCAGCTACTTAGAACTATTTCCATGGCAACTAGCTCCTCATGGCAACAGTTGCTGCATCCACAAGATTACACCAGAGAGAGTTGGCTGTCAGTCAAACAAGAGGCTCCCGAGGTTGTTTATCTGTTAATATCTTCACCCATATGAAGTCACAAATGGTGTGAAATGTGTAGTCTTCTGCAAGGTGTCTATGATCATTTCTATGTCATTATTTTTTCGTGTATCAGGTTAATTGTGTCTGTATTAGACCATCAGAATTGAATTTTCATTTCACTCCTAAAAACACCACATAGGCAGCCTGAGTGCATGTTAGTGTGGGCTTGTTGTGCTGCTCCCAAATGAAAACACCCAAAGCCACAATTCCCTTTATAAAGCACAGTGTCACAATGACAAGCTGCCTTAACTGCTATCATTTCTGCTCTTTTTATAATCTGCCACAGCTAATCATCACTCCAAAGAGCAAAATAGCAAAACCTAAATATGTAAATGGTGTTTTTTTTAGCTTAGGTGTGAATGTGAAGTTTCAGACCACTCCAGACAGGCTGTCGTCTTCTGGTCCCACTCCTATTGGCTGGCAGCATCCGTTACATATGTAGCGCAGGACACAGAGGTAAATGCTACCAGACAGTCCTACAGTAAGAGCCAGAAGCATGAGGCTCAGGTAAGATTGTCCAGGTGCGTAGGCTACGTCTGGAAACAGGTCACTGCTCATGACTGGGGGCGACTCAGAGCTCTGCACTACGAGGCAAGACAGAAACACAAAACTATACTGTTAGTCCATTTCTAGCATTGAACGAGTTAAAATAAACGTCATTTCACACAACAGTTCGTTTTATGTGCATTACCTGAGTTTAAAGGAAGCAGTATCACAAATAGTAGTTCCACTTCTCTCCACAGCATAATGGTGAATTAAATGTTTGGTCTGTATCATTATCGAAGAGAGAAACATAATTGCAAAGTACTATAATGATTTGTTTATGTTTAAAGTCATTTAATTCAAACCAATAACTGTATTTCAAGTCCGATATGACTTACCGAATCATCAGTTCAGCAGACTTGATAAATTCTTGTCCATTCTTGCATGATCTATCTTAATTGACGTATTGATGAACTGCTTGTTAACACTGTCGTTTAGACGTGCACGTTGAATCGAGCTGGATGTGATGTGAGCCGTCGTGAAACGGTGTTGTACGCGGTCGCCCGTTTCAGCCTGCAGCGGAATAAAACGAGTAATAAAACCTTGGCTGGCCAGTCACGCTCGACGTGTATATGACTCAAACCGCACGGAGCCGCTATTCTAAGTATCGACGACAGATTGGTCAGGGGGGAAGACAAGTCTCTCGTTTAGCTACAAAGGCGTCATATTCACGAGACAACGTTTAATTTGCTACAGTTCATAAGGATGCTTTTGAAAAGTCATAATCCCAGCAAGCTGTGGGCGCGTGACTGTGGGTTACTTCATTTAGCCTACTGGATAAACGGCATTCCAGTTCATTCTGGTCCGTTGCAGTATTGACGCTTTAGTCTATTCCAGAGTCTATTAGAAATAAATGTCGATTAATGGTCCTTTGCCGTCCTCAGTGGATTAAAATGGGTTTGTTCGGTGATGCAAATGATGTCATTATCTCGGATGAAGATGATGCCATTATCTCGGATGAAGAAACTGCAGTCAAAGGTCACTGACACATGCTGCTCCATTTGACCAATTCATACGAAACGCTGTCTTCATACGTGCAACAATGGGCAGCAGACAAAAAAGCAGCTGCAAAACACAGTTTGTCTAAAATCTAAAATGCATATCGCCATTTAAGTGCACTTCTGTCAAGCTGAAATGCACCTTAGAAGTTATCATTTCTCAAGGCGTTGTTTGCGATGCATTTGAGCGTCAAGACGCTGAGGGAGACGTGGATGGATAAAATTACAGGGGACGGAGCAGAGCGACGTCACACGTTTGCGTATGGCTGTGATAATTAGCGCTGGAAATAGAAGAGACGCGCACAGATAGCGCATATGTGTTAGACGATAATGAATACTTTTAGCAGAAGCCCAATGGAATCTTTTACCGTGCAGACAAGCAACATTAACACCATGAAAGAATTTTTAAACACCATGCACGCGTCTGCTTAGTGTCAGACACGCGCGCGCATCCGCATGTGCGCACACCTCGCGCACGCACATAGTATTGAGCTAAAACTGTAGAAATTAGGTTTTTTTTTACCTGTGTGAAAAAACACACCAGTGTAGCCAACTCCAAGACAATGTTCAGCGGTTTATACTGATGACATAGTTGTTTAGGCACAAGTGTTAAAGTGGTGTTCGTTTCCTCAAAAGGGAAACGGCCAAAGATAAATGAAAAAAAAACTTCCTCTTTCAAGCATTTAGCTGTCATGCTATTCTTGTACATGTGTTTAAAATAGAAAGTTTGTTAAGATTCTATAGGTGGTATTTGTTTTTTATGATACATGTGTATTTGTTACAGCTAGACAATACTGTTATAACTCAGATTTCTTGTCAGTGGTCTTGAATCATCACTTTAAATTAAAATTTATTGTTTTAAATCAAAACGTATTATAATTCTGTTTTATAAAAAGATAAATCTTCATGATCATAAAGCCACTGCGTGGATGTCCGTATTTCCAGAGTAACGTGTGATTCTATTTCGCTGCCGTTCTAGAAGTGGGCGTGGTCTTTTGGAGGCGGGCTCTGCCTCAGGCACGAGGTGCAGCCGGGGACTCCGTGGTCCTGGACGGGCAGCACCAGTGAGCTGGACTCTCGCCGCCCGCCCGGGCTAGCGCCATCACTCGCCATGATGCTCTCGACGAGGCACATGACGGCCGCATCGATGTTTGTGTTATCCTGGGTGAGACGGGGCAGGGAGGTTAACTTGTGTCACAGGAAAACAAGAACATACTAATTACTACTGTAATTGCATAATTAACATAATTGACTGAAATAGTTTATCATGACTGGTAGATCTTATAGAGTTTAATGATTAACCTATAAATATACAATTAATGGACACTCACAGTCAAATGCTTATTATATTATTTTGTTCCCTAATTATCACCTGATTCTCTGTTATTAAGGCTAATGATCACTAATGATAATGCAACATTTGTATCAGTAAAGCCAGACTCAAAAGAAGAAGAGAAGAGTGGGTAAGGTTTGCGATGTAGTGCATGATGTCTACTTGATGACCTGTTGCTCCTTTAGATACACAAACACACTCTCACACAGTGGTTCTCTGAGGTGCCTCGTGTCCATCTCACCTTAGCTGAGGTCTCATAGCAGCCTATGAAGCCGTGCTCTTTGGCAAAGGTGTCTAGCCGTGGCAGTTTGGCACAGAGCCCTTTACTCTGCTGGTCACACTTGTTAGCCAGCAGAACAGCTGGCAGCGTACGCCCGTCGCTCAGGGCAACTTTGCAGTCCAGGTCACCTTTCCACTTGAGCACGGTCTGAAACGTGGAGGCACGGGTCATGTCAAAGACCACCAGAGCCCCCACGGCCTCCCGGTAATACACTCGGGTCATGTTGCCATAACGCTCCTGTCCTGCAGGGTTGAGGACAGGGAGGGAGAGAGAGAGAGAGAGAGAGAGGGAGGGAGAGGGAGGGAGGGAGAGAGAGAGATAAAGTTTGGTGGTCAAAGGATCGCATTCTTTGTAATCTGAGGTAGTTGGTTGATTAGATCTGTCTGATTACCTCTATTGGATTAAATGGTCTACATTGATATTTGTGCATGTTGTGAATGTGGGGAGGTGATGAACACACTGTTTTTGTTGAGCTTTGGCTCACATGATATTGAGACACAAAAGCAGTTGATAACACCATGTGACTTACATCTCAGTGGTGAGCATAGTCACAGAGATTTATCCCATTGCAAACACTCCCATGCCCACTCTCTCTCTCTCTCTCACACACACACACACACACACACACACACACACACACACACACACACACACACACACACACACACACACACACACACACACACACCCGAACAGAAGCGATGTTTAAGCAAGACATTCCAACAAGATTAGCAAAGGCAAATAACACTGTAACCAATGAACAGTGTTCAACAAGTTTGGATGAGACGGTTTGGTTAAGTGTATAAACATAAACACTCCAAATTAGAAAAATGTAGCAGAAATGTTTTGACATTTTAATGACAACACTAATATATGAAATTAAAAATTATGGCGACCTGAGTCTCTACTTATAGTGCACTAAACAGAAACATAGAAGCTAAAATAACAAACGTGATTTACGTCTGCTGTGTTCATTCTTTTGAAATAAAGTCACTGTGGAAAATGTCTGCTTTAATTGTCTAGAACAAGTCGTTATGTACAAAGAGAAGCACGAGCAAACATTGGCTTGAATCTCAAACTCCTACAGCCTTCCTAAGAGTTATGGTGGCGAAGTTCGGCTCTCTGGGTCAGAACCACTGGTGTTTACGTACCCGCAATGTCCCACAGCTGCAAACGGACCACCGTCTGCTGATCCCAGTTCAGCACCTTCAACGCGAAGTCCACGCCGATGGTTGCGCGGTAGTGTTGGGAAAACACTTGATGGACATACCTCTTAATAACGGACGTTTTCCCAACACCTAGGTCTCCTATGACCAGCACTTTAAGCAAACGCTCCTGCTGCATGTTAGTGGACCGACAAAATTGATTAAAAAAATTGAAGATAGAAAAGAAAGAGAGAAATCCCCCTCTTATTAGCTTACATGCCAGAATAACGGTCTTGTTTGCTGGCACATTTCCAAGTCACTTGAACGTTGCGCCTTAAAAGGCAAGACGCCGTATGTTTTTCAAGACAAGTACTAAAATATCCGCCGAAGAGAGGAGAGAACTGGTGTTTTTCTGACCGCTTGCAGCCTGTTAGTATGCAGGGGTGTGATAACTGTCAAGTTTCGTCGGTTTTTTTCTTCTTCACGCTCTTGAACGCCAAGGAGAGGCGTTATTTCGTGCGTTACTGTCTGCCACAAACTTGTGATCCTGGAAGGGAGGCAAGTAAGGACAACAGATGGGTCCTTAGTCTCGGGAGAATCGATTATACAAACAAACGCATCTGTTGAGGCCGAAAGCAATGGTCAAGTTTAGTAAAAGTATATGGAAAAGCCAAAGGTGTGCCCGAGAAGTCCACCCGAAACCTCCAAAAACTACATCTCCCTTCATGCCCGTGTTCGCCATATCTTGTAAAAACTGTATTATTGTCCACCTAGTAAGGGAAAAAAAGACTCACGGTGGTATTACAACTGTGACGTGAGTTAATAAATTGTTTTGAAGAAAAGTACAAAGCTATTTTACTTACCAAAGCTATAATAAGCACAAAGCCTCGACAGAAAGGAGTCATTTGGTGAGATGCCCTTTCTATAAATAGCCAACAGCAGCGCCTCCCTTCCCTATGCGCCCGTATTCGTTGATTTACGGTGCTGGTGCTGATGCGAGATGAGTCAGGCTACATGATGTTGCTGTTATTTCTGCCATTTCATCAGCAGATTTTACAAATATTTCTACATCTTCAAAACCCGGAACAAACCACGAAAGAACGAGAAATCATGCATGACTTTTTTTAACTTGTCTTAACCAGCTTTGATTTTTGCAACATCAACTTTCTTCGCGATATAAACACATTGGGCTGGTACGTTGATTACACCTGTTTACTATAGACAGCGTTGATCGGTGTTTTTGTGGTTATACTCCACGTAGGTAAATTATTGCAGGTGTATGCATTGCTCCGGGTGGTTATCCCACCGTGCATTTTCTAGACTGTCGACCACCCTTTCAGGACTATGGAATCTGCGTTTACTAAGCTCTGAACAACCTAACCAAACGCCGTAAGTAAAATATAACAGAGTTATTTCTGAATTGCATCCCGTTTTACTGCAACACGACAGAAGTATTGTTGTTAATTAAACGTGTAACATTCAAATGTGCGAGTATCAGTGCGTAGTGGCCGGGCCGCGAGGAGCTCGCGCTCATAGCCTAGCATGGCGAGAAAGTAGCTTCAAAACATGGCCTTATGTTAACTAACGGTCACCATGTGTCTTTTTGTGAAAAAAAGAGCTATTTATGAATAAAAAGAGAGAACCCGTATGACTGAACGCTGAGAGAACACGTATCTTTAAAAAAAAATAACCAAATAAGGACTGACCTTGCTATATATATGATAAAACCTTTGACAAACAAGGTCTATGTGTGATAAATGGGAACATTTAATGTGGAGGGTTGTTCCTGTATGTAAGGAGACATATCTCTCCCTCTCCACCGTGTTCTGACCCGGACAGGAAGGTCGTGCTTGGCCTAAAGTGTTTGGTCTGACAGGCCATCCAGGGTAATCCTTGCCGGGCAGTGTAACAAGAGACATACATCAGCGTCCAAGTTACACTGCGCCAGTTATAAGGAGAGTTCACCAGGACAGACACAGTCCCTCATTTAGGAGGCGAGGTTGTACTAAACTACATTTAAATGTGAAAGTACATTTTAACATCACTGCTGCGTTTACTGTACAAATGCACATAAGGTGAAATCAGAATAGTTTTGCGGAGCTGTTTCATTTTTTCAGAGGAATTCAAAAGTACACTAAGACTTTACCTTAAAAATACACCTTGACTGGTTGCAGAAAAAGACCAGTCTACATCTACATCCAAATAAATGATTCTGTTGTAAAGACAAGCCGGTTGCAGGCTGTGATGTGGGTATTTGCTGGGCGTGTTCACTATTACATTCTGCAATTGCTTCATGATATCCACAGAGTCAGATCGATATGGAGGCGATATGGCTTTACCAATTTCGCCTGATCGTCATCGGGGATTCAACGGTTGGCAAGTCGTGTTTGATCAGACGCTTCACCGAGGGTCGGTTTGCCCAGGTGTCCGACCCAACGGTCGGCGTGGATTTCTTTTCTCGCCTGGTTGAGATCGAGCCTGGGAAACGCATCAAACTGCAGATATGGGACACGGCGGGTCAGGAGCGCTTCAGGTACTGTAGACACTGGTTGAGACACTTGAGCCCAACAGACACCAGAACTACAGGTGGCTAATAAATGTTAGTAGGCCTACAAACTTTAACTTCACAGAAACGCTCAGAGGAGCTCCCCAATTAATGACAGTCGATGTGTAAGCTAGAGCATTCTAGATCATTTTATAATCATAAGGTATGAATTCAGAAAATCCATAATGTAGAATTAGATATTAAAATAACCCCTATAATAGACCACATTAAACGTGCTGGTGGCAAAACCTTTATCTATAATAGCTGTCTCTATAGCAACCATGGTAAGGCCACTTTCCTCTGGGAGGTATAAAAGGAACCAAACGTCCAGCACCTGTGGAGACAAATCTGTCCTCACGTGGGAGATATTATTACCTCTGTGATTCACAGAGACACATGGTATTTATATCCTAAATAAACACCCACTAAAAGTTATTACATGACTTTCTCTTTACTTTGGTAAATAAATATATAGCACTTCAACACTCACTATCCTCTGTAACAGCCATGGGAGTCAATACATTTAATTACTTTAAATGTTGCATTTTGTATGTTTCCTGTGTGTCTTTATGAGCAACTGCATGTCTTATTTCTCTCTGGTCAGAATTTCTAAAGAGTGAACCTCTCTCTCTCTCACTCACTCACTCACACTTAAACCCGTCCTTGTCCCGGTCCACAGGTCCATCACCAGGGCCTACTACCGTAACTCCGTGGGTGGCCTGCTGCTCTTTGACATCACCAACCGCCGGTCCTTCCAGAACGTTCACGAGTGGCTGGAGGAGGCTCGCAGTCATGTGCAGCCGCACGGCATCGTCTTCCTGCTGGTGGGCCACAAGTGCGACCTGGAGCCACAGCGTCAGGTCACGCGGCAGGAGGCCGAGAAGCTGGCGGCCGCCTACGGCATGCGCTACGTGGAGACGTCGGCGCGTGACGCCATCAACGTGGAGAGGGCCTTCACTGAGCTCACGCGCGACATCTTCGAGCTGGTCAAGCAGGGCGAGATCACCATCCAGGAGGACTGGGAGGGGGTGCGGAGCGGGTTCGTGCCCAACGTGGTGCACTCATCGGAGGAGGTGACCAAGAGTGAACGCCGGTGCCTCTGCTGATCCAGCTGAGACCCCGCCCACTCAGACCTGCTGCCTCTGATCCCTCCAATCACAGGACATCTTTTGGTCTTCTTCTAACGATATTGGCCTTTGCTTGCCTTCTGAATGCGCCCAAACCCACCAGACCTACTGTTCTATCCCACAGAGCTCGGCCCACGAATCCCTAGCCATGCATAGGAGAACTTGTGATCACTAACCAACGAGAACTGTTTACAGGAAGAGACCCATTTCAGCACCTGCAATCTCCCCCCAAAATGCCAATCAGAACTTTGTTTCTGCACCTTAAACCTATCTACACATTTGTCAATCACTCGAAAGCCATGAGATGTTGCCTATGAGGGTGAGCCGTCTCCAGAGTCTGTTCCACAAGAAAATGACCAGATACACTGTAGGTGTTTACTGGCAGACAAGTGATGACTGTACTGCTGTCGGAGCTCAGAGAGCTAAAACACTGCTTGAGCTAAAGGAGTGTATGTAAGACCAAAAGACTACTTGGTTACAATGTATATGAATGTCAAGCCTTAGGTACAAATGAAAGAAAATGGTATATTGCAATATACATTACCTTACCCAGATTTCCATTATCAAAGCAAACAGGTCTGAATGATGACATGACAAGTCAATTTTGAAAGAGCCCGCATTTTGTCATTAGGTTTATAAAATGATTTAAGAATACAAAGTTATTGAACTACTTTTGAGTATAAACTGTCATTTGAAGTACATCTAAGATCTACAAATGTGTGCTTCTGTAAACGTACCAAAGGGATTTGTGTTTGTGAAGAATATGATCCACTTGAGGACTGTGGTAAAGAAGTGCACTGTTCTGTGATGAAATGCTACGGATGGCCTCTGCTTCTGGAAAATTCAAGCATTAATAAACTTTAACCCGTATGGGCGCACCTTTAAAACATGCTCCTCACAAAGTATTTTCAGATCTCCCATCTTGAGATTGAGAAACAGGTGGGTTCCTCCGGCATTTCTACAAACACCTCGCTAGAGGGCGCTATACACCCCACAGCCTCTCTCCATTTCAAAAGTCTATGCCATGCTTTTGCATAAGCAAAACACAAGTATCACAGAGCTGTACAACACAGAACTCACCTTTAATTTATGCTGCCTGCTTCTCTGTATTGATTTTCTGCTCAAATCTGAATTTAATTTATAACTTGACACAGGTGCGATTGGTTTGGAGTGTAACATAAATGTTAGCTGGACAAAGTGGATGTTGGTGGCTTTCGTCTTATTCTGCTCTGTACCCACATTTTACAGCACCCCAGTCATCTAAAACCTCACACGACAGTGTTGGGGGAGAGTTTGGATGGGGCATCTTTTCTGGTTTATGGTTTTGATTCTCTTGAGCACACAGACGCTGACTTAAGTGGATGAAGACTGAAATATTAATTACTGCACATGTTAAACGGTTGACACTCTGTACCTCTTTATCAAAACTTGAAATGTATTAAAATACCATGACAAAAAATAACCGTGCTGCTCATTTTAACGAGGGATACTCATGATTTTTGATTGCAATCCCTTTTTGCACCAGCAGAGGGAGGCAATAACAGACAAATGACTGGGTGCAGCATACGATGATGCTGCAGATATATAACAAAGCCTCATTCGAGAAATAAAATGGACAATAATACAGTTAAACTATGTTTTTTGAAGTGGAAAACGGTAAGAGAAAGCTGAATAAGTCAGACTTGAAAAGCCATCCTGAGAGCTTTTCCCATAGATTATTATTAATACTACTACTAATAATAATACTAATGGGGGAAACACATTAAAACACAGACCATCTTATGCATTTTGTGCCTTTCCCCAATTATGAGTTGCTCATTCAGTATTTAATGGATACAATGTGACAAATAAATACAGATGGATCAGCGGAGGGAAAAAAAAAACATACAGGAAAGGGAAAACCAGTATTCAGAGGTGGTAAGAGCCGAGAGGGGGGAGAGAGAGAGACAGATTGGGGGGGGGGGGGGGGGGGGGGGTTAGGCTTGTGTCCGGAGAGACTGGAAAATGGACCAGTGAATAAAGATTTGCGCTTTGATCCAGTCACCCACAGCTTTCATGTGGCATCATCTCCCGTGTCCTGAGGTGCCCAGGGATTTCAAAAGGAACAGTAAACATTACCGAGTCCCGAATGCTAGACCAGTAAAAACAAACAACCCAAAAAAAGACACATGCATGAAAAGAGAGGACAGTGGAGAAACCAGAAAATATTGCATGAAGCAAAACGTTTCGTTATTCTAAATACAAAAGAAAACTGCCATTGTGAGTTTTGTTTGATTTCTTTTTCCTTTTTACTTGAAAAAATATTTTAAAAGTAACAAATCAATAGATAACAGTGTGGAGGCAGGTGGACACGAGGGAGTTTTTACTAACAAACAGATTAGTGGGTGGGCCATCAGGGTGGAGACACGCCCCTCCTTTAAGACCTCTCGGCTGATTTGAGGAGGTTGTCTTTACTTCTCCTCTTGACGTCCCAGTTATAGACACGTGCCATATCTGCAGGAGGCTCTGTTAAGGCATCACTGAGTTCACACTGAAAATCCTCACTTGCTCCGACAAGCTAACTGCACAAGAGTACCCACAGGGTCACAGGTCACACAAAGGGCACATTAAACCTTTTAGGACAACGTTAAATGACCGCTTGTGAATTCAAGGTTCTCGTTCAGCTGGTGCACACTTACTAGAAAAGAGCCACGAGTGAAAGAACTAATTCAAGACCATCTTTAGCTGCATTGACAGCCGAGGGCCCATTTCAGCACTGTGGCTAATAAGACCTTTACCATGGTCATGGCTCTATGTTTACAGGCTCTACACCTGGGTAGGATGCCTTTGAAATGCTGCAAAGCACTACCGAGGATTTGCATGCAAGCTGTACGAATGTGGCTTAAACACAAGCTGTTGTCATGAGTGAAGACATGATACGGAGTGAAGAGTGTGCCCATCTGGAGCAGTTTGACAGTTTCAGCTGCTCCTGGTTATTATGGGCAGGAAAGGGAATATCCCAAGTGCCTCCAGTAATGTGATGAATTCAACACTTCTGCCACACAGCTCTGAACGACAGTGGAAAAGCCCCCACACACTGGATTAGCATGAGTTATGCAGCGAATCCATGTGGCTGGTATATCTCTACTTGCTCACACACACACACACACACACACACACACACACACACACACACACACACACACACACACACACACACAGCTTGCTCTCCTCACTGTGACAGGCTGTATTTTATTCTTTCTAATATATCTTAAACATTCTAATACATCTTAAACTCCATAAAGGATTTTTATTTGATTTCATTGGGTCTTCATCAAGCTGAGATATGAATGCCTGTGCAAAGTGGCCTGGTCACAAAGCTTTGCACACAAGCCAAAGAACAGCTCGTTAAGTCACTGCTATGAAATGATCAGGATCTACATTCTCGAATCCAGTCAGCACCTGAAATACAAATGACCTGCAATGCCAAAAGCATTAAGAACGCCAAAAGCATTAAGAACAACAAAAACAACAACCAGCACTTGCACCGACTTCCCAGCAGAGGGCGGATGGGAGGACCAGGAGGGGGAGCACTCCTCCGATGACCCGTTCCGTGCGAAGTTGGCTCTGTGCCTAGAGCCTGCGGTGCATAAGATCAGAGTGGGCGAGAACGCCACACAGGCCTCGGTGGAAGGATACTGACTTCGGTGGTGGTGAACTGGTCTCGGAGGAAGTCCAGGTCCTCTTCTAGGGTGTCCAGGTTCCGGGAGGCGGTGGCGAGGTTCTTCTCCAGGAGAGACTGGGCTTCGTCTATATCGTACTCCAACATTACATTTGCCTGTTTCAGGAAGAGAGAGACCTCTGTATTCATGTGCTGTTGCATGCTAATTAAGCTACCTTTTAAAGAACAGAGATGGTTTGAATATAATAATAATAACTGCAAAAATTTTGCTGAGTCATTTTTACTTGGTGCATATGATGACACGGACACCAGCAGATTCCAAATTCAGTCATGAAGAGTCACAGTACTACACACTTTAGTAATAACACCCCTGATTCTTTAATTAAATTCTAGTTATTACATGCCTCCATGATTAGTAATCTCTCCGAGTCTTAATAACCTTGTGTCTCAGACCAAAAGCCAAGAAGGATTGCAACAGTGTTTAAAGTTAAACTGGAGGTTTCACCTCATCTGGTGTAGAGTTTCACTGCACACAAAAAAAACTAAATAAATAAACCAGCTCCAAAAATGTGTTAGTGCAGAGAAATTAGTGCACTTCAGTAAATGCTATGATTTAGCAATGCCGTGCTGGAGCTAGGGTTGCAACGGTATGAGATTTTCACGGTATGATAACCGTCTCAGAAAATACCGCGGTATCACGGTTATCACGGTATCACAGTTAGTTTGTATATTATTAAAAGATACACCGACCCTTAAAGAAATTACAAGTTATTTTTGTTCAATTAACTATTTATTGTAGAAACCTGGAACTATTGTATACAAAATGTGTCCTTTAAAAAAATAAGCTGTACACATGTTTATATAAATACTGCAAAATTAGAGAAACCTAAATCATGGATTTCAGTACAATTATTTAAGTTTAAATTATTTAATATCTGATAAACTCAGCCTGGGTCAGTGTCTGATCAACAACTGTTGTAAACGTCCGTTGTACTGCCAAGTTGGAATATAACCAGATACTGCAGGAAGAGAGGATTTATTTCTGACATCATCACAATAGAGATTTCTATTTTAAGGTTTTCACACCGAGTCTGGTTTTAACATATCAAAAACAGGTACGTTAGAATTTGAACGCATGTAAATTAATAGCGTCTTTCACATCCAGTGAAAGCAATGACCATAAAAAGCTAGGTTTATACTTTCACTAGTGACCGTAGCACGCGACTCCGCACAGTTCTTTTGTCTTACGTTAACAAATACGAGCCTCTTTTAATTCCAGGACAAAACATGAGAGAACGTGAAGACGTTAAGATTGGGCGTTTTGGAAATAAACAACCATTAAATAATGTGATGAAAAAGCGAATTATTTCGAGTATATGTATAAATATTTAACTTAATTAAGTTTAAGGTGCTGGGAAATATTGAAACGGACCTTTAAAGTGACGTACAAGTGTTTTAATTCCACCTTTTAAACGTGTATGAATCCTGCAAACGTGACTTTGTTCATTGCGCTGAGGCGCAGCGCGCAAAGTTACAAAATTCGAGAGGTGTACGACCTCGCGAATCGACAGCGCGCGAGACCCTCGCGCACGGGCGGAGCCACCGCGATTACGTCATTTTCGCCACTGATTTTAGTTTAGCTTTTTTTTTGTAAAAAAATGTGTTAAGTCTGATGCACTTTCTGCCATTCTCACTGCTGTGTGCTGAGTAGCTGAACCGGAGCGGAGTTGCGCATGCGCGGGTCAGTTTCTCCGCTGGCTTGCTTTTTACCGGTAATAAGCAAACGCACACGGTATGATAACCGTGCATTTTAATACCGTGGTATACCGTGAAACCGGTTACCGCTGCAACCCTAGCTGGAGCTAACGGGCCCTGCTGTGTACAAGTGGCTTCTACACGCTGGATTATTCTACTAGCTCTACTCTTGCCCTAATCTGAACCACTTCACAAGGGCTTGACGGTTAGCAAGCAAACAGAAGCAGGGCATATATGCTCAATTGTTAGATGACTAATGCCTAAAATGATCAGGGCTAGAAGTTTAAAAATGAAAGTGCATTTTATTGTGAAAAGCACCAGTCGTTTGTTCTAAGACTGGAGGTGTCGCAGAACTTACCCCGAGCCACAAACACACTTTATCTGTGGGCGGAACAGAAGCCTTGCAGTACACGTTATCGGCCAATAGAAAGTGTGTCTCCATTGGGTCTGTAGTGTCCTGTACCAAGATACGGAGATCACACGGAGTTATAAGAAGACAAGATGTGATAGACAAGACAGACAGCCAAACATAGACAAGCAAAATCACTAGGAAATAGACGGAGAAAGAAAGAACAAATAGGCTCCAAAAGACTAAAAGAAAAAGAGGCCCGTCTTACCCTTTTCTTTTGCATGTGTCGTAAGATTTCTAATGTCTGCTTGATTTGTGGAATCTGGCTTTTCAACCTGAAAAGGGCAAATTTTTAATCCTGCCTCTCAGCCAAGCACAGACGTGATAAATATTCGGTCTTAAACAAGAACCCTCAAGTGCCCATTTACTATTTTAGTACTACATCCCAAATCCTGGAGTTCACAGAAGCATTGGGCCTGAAGTTCAAAGAGGAGAATCTGTTAGTTTTGTCTCAACTGCAAATGAGACTATAAAACCAGTGTGATGAGAACAGTCTAGAAACGTTTTGAGCACTGTTTCTGTAAATATTCCAACAAGTACATTAAATCAATATTTGTCAGAAAGACAAACCAGCATTAATGGCAGATCCAGTGTTAACTCAAATATATTAAGACTTTCCTTGACTAACACAAAGCCAACTTCCAATACACATTACTTCAAGACGATTAAATATAGACATGCTAACCTCAGTTTCTTCTGACTCAGGTTGAGCTCCATGTATTTATATTTCTGATACTGTTCATCGAGCTTCCTCAGGACGCCATCTGCTGTGTCATTGCCGGGCTGCTTCATGAAGGAGTCAACATCTTCCTAAGAAGGGACAAGACAACAGGACACAGGTCCCGAGACCAGCACTCAGGATGGGTTGAGCTGACATCACTGTGCCAACACCTAAAACGAGAGCGATTAAGAGTCTCTTCTGCCATAGACTTATTTAAAAGGGGCTTTTATATTGTAATCTGTTTTACAGACGTATAGCTTCCGTATGGATTTATAAGAACTTAGGGTGTGGAGCCTGCCTCTACAGTGCACTTTCATTACAAATGTAATTACATTACAAAAAAAAAAATCAACTAATCTGCATTTTCAACGAATAAAGATGTTGACTAATCAAAATGAACTAATCAGCGTAGTTAATAATAGGCGATCTTGACATGTTTAGACCACGGAGACACAAAAAGAACAACAAAGGCGCCGTGAATTATAAACAACCGGACCTTTATCACGACCGAGCCCCGCCGCACACGGACCACGTCCGTATAAGGGAAACGGCACCACGGAACCACGCTAGTGGGCCAGGCAGCCAAACTGTTCGGGGCTGCAGTCAGAATTACGAACGCCGCTCGCACTAAACACGGGTCACGGAGGGCTGTGTAGATACACGGGACGCAGCCCGCACGCGTCCGCCCAACGTTCACTCACCACGAACACCGCTTCAGGGATCCCCAGGTGCTTCTTCTTACTCGCCGCCCCAGCGCCGCTGCCTTCTATGGTGGTCGCCATTTTGAAGAGACTCGTAGCCCTTCCTCTTTACGTAGCTGTACGGCGGGCGTTCCCCGCCGGCGCCTTGACTTTACGCGAGAACCGTGAAGGAAATAAATGTCTGGAAGGGGAAATTCTGTACATTTATTCTAAATCAGCCACTAAAACCCGCAGCTTTTTGAGTTTGTGAAAGACCTTTAGCCATGTTTTAGCGCACTGAAATAAGACCCGTTTCTCTTTAGCTGAGCATTTCCCAAACGTGCCAGCAGGTGGCAGCATTTAGCCAGTCGCAGATGGATGGAATAATAATGCAACAGACAGGAACGTGGGCGAAATGCACAAAGGGGCACGTTGATTGTTTTTCATTTACGTGGTTAAATACTTGGTTTGTTCAATTCCTGCAGTGCAATCGACCTCTCCTGCTCACAGACACAGAAATACCTCATTGTTTGCTGTTTAAGCGGTGTGTGCGCTGAACTTCTGTGCCTGGTGCCACGCCTTCACGACGTCTCTGCGCGCTGCTGAGACTACGAGATGCCATAGTGACACAGCACCGTCAACTTGACTGAAGTTAGACGAGAAATCTGTGTCATTTGACTCTCAGAGAAATAACAGAGAAAACCTTCCGTGGGGGCAAAGTAAGCATGATGTGTGCTAAGGCTTTTAGAGTCAGTACATTATGTGTAGCTGGCAAGCCTGCGGTTATAGGAGTTCTGCGTGGGCATGACGTTAAGATGTAAGTCATCCCAAGTCTGCTGGTATTGAATAAAAGCTAAACAAAACATTTCAGCCTATGGGACAACAAAAATAACAGACTCACACTACATTTGTCACCTTTTCACATCTTAAAATCGAAAAGGTCATTCATAAACTAAAAGTTGCAGTGATAACACTTGATGGTTTGGCAAGTAAAAACATTAATTTGAACTAAAAATGATTTGGTTATGAATTAACTGATGAAACACACATTTTCTGTGTTATGTTTTAATCCAAAATGGAGAACAATCATTAACTGGTTATAAAGTCTTATAAATCACAGCCATATATTAATGTTTAAAGAGGCAGAACAGGAAGCTATGGCTATGTGACAACACCATCACCTAAGAGTAGCTTGGATATATGAGCATCAGTATGCAAATCTTGGTACTTGGAGAAAGAACAACATAAAAATGATTATTATATAATTATTATAATTAATTATATGATAGAAACATCTGATGGATTTTTAAATGTTTTTAGGTTATGTTTTTATTGTAATAAATTCTAATATTGTAATATATTCTAATATAACAACTATCTCAGTGTTGCAGCAGTGTCCTTCTGATCCTGGGGTTGGAATGCTGTTCTATGGTTACAGTAAGTTTTACATTTACAACTGCAAGTCCATGTAGTAGTTAACTGAAAAATATAGACCTATAATAAGAATATGCAATGCCCCCAAAATACAGAAACATATGTAAAGGTATTGTGTAGTAACATATTTTTTAGATAATAAAAGGATATGCATATAATAAGAATTATTAATAAGAAGTATTGTATAGTAACTGTACATATTATGAAGTAATAAAATACACATAGAACATGGACGTATTGTATAGTAAATGGAGGAATATATTTGGCCATTTGTACTGGCCCTGAATGTTTTGTCCTGAGTCCTTGATGTATTGAAGTCCTTCACACGCACACACACGCACGCACGCACGCGCGCACGCACGCACGCACACACACACACACACACACACACACACACACACACACACACACACACTCGGTACTTCAGATTGACTCGCCTTGTGTTCCGTCCCAGCTCACGGGGCAGTGATTTCAGCTACAGCTTTCGTCAGAACTGCGTCAGCGTCGACGAATTCAGCACAGACGAGGGAAGGGGGGGGGGGGGAGGAACAGAATCGGGGTGGCGCCCTTTCTCAGTCATATCGCAGACTGTATCAACACAGGGCGGGTGC
>NW_027506877.1:232500-245000 GCF_052324685.1 Brachyhypopomus gauderio | reverse complement strand
AAGGTCTGTGGGTGGTGAAGGTCTGCGCGTGGTGAAGGTCTGTGGGTGGTGAAGGTCTGCGGGTGGTGAAGGTCTGCGGGTGGTGAAGGTCTGTGTGTGGTGAAGGTCTGTGGGTGGTGAAGGTCTGCGGGTGGTGAAGGTCTGCGCGTGGTGAAGGTCTGCGGGTGGTGAAGGTCTGTGGGTGGTGAAGGTCTGCAGGTGGTGAAGGTCTGCGCGTGGTGAAGGTCTGCGGGTGGTGAAGGTCTGCGGGTGGTGAAGGTCTGTGTGTGGTGAAGGTCTGTGGGTGGTGAAGGTCTGCGGGTGGTGAAGGTCTGCGCGTGGTGAAGGTCTGCGGGTGGTGAAGGTCTGCGCGTGGTGAAGGTCTGTGGGTGGTGAAGGTCTGCGGGTGGTGAAGGTCTGCGGGTGGTGAAGGTCTGCAGGTGGTGAAGGTCTGTGGGTGGTGAAGGTCTGCAGGTGGTGAAGGTCTGTGTGTGGTGAAGGTCTGCGGGTGGTGAAGGTCTGCAGGTGGTGAAGGTCTGCGGGTGGTGAAGGTCTGCGGGTGGTGAAGGTCTGCGGGTGGTGAAGGTCTGTGGGTGGTGAAGGTCTGCGGGTGGTGAAGGTCTGGGTGGTGAAGGTCTGCGGGTGGTGAAGGTCTGCGGGTGGTGAAGGTCTGTGGGTGGTGAAGGTCTGCAGGTGGTGAAGGTCTGTGGGTGGTGAAGGTCTGCGGGTGGTAGACTCAGCGCTCGTGGGTCATTTGGCTTTCTTTTTCTCTTGGTTCCTGCACAGAGGAGCGCGGGGAGGGGGGAGCTGCTCCTGTCTCTGTGTTACCAGTCCACCACCAGCACCCTGACCGTGGTGGTCCTCAAGGCCCGACACCTGCCCAAGACGGACGCCAACGGGCCCTCAGGTGAGCCCAGGGCCCCTGCCTGCAAGGCAGAGTGCCAGTTCAGCCCTCCAGGCACAAAGAAGGGAGCAGGGAGAATACGAAGTGACCTCAGTGTTAGAGACAGGGAGGTCAAAGGTCAGAAAGAGAGGTCATTCTCAGGAGCAGAGAATATATGCAGATATGGCCGTTAATAAAGATTATTTTAGTTATAGTCCTTTTTGGTAGTAATCAACAGCTCAATTATTCAAGATGCTGTAGGACTGAGATGTTGGGAAAACTGTAATAATGGGTAAGGAGCAAAGACTGAGAGATGGAGTCCTATGACACCCCATACACACAGCCTGCATCCCCACTCACGTTGCATTCAGTGCTCAGGTTAAGATTAGCATGAGACACAGTCCCTCTCCGCAGAGCTGCACGTGTCCTCCCCATCGACCCAGACATTGATCCCAACAGCCAGAACCCAGGACACCATTTGTCTTAGGACTGTGCTCGGTCTCATCCTGTTTTCCCTCTCTCCCCTCTGCACCTCTCTGTTTTTGTCTCTCCCTCCCTCTGAAGACCCGTACGTGAAGGTTAACCTGTACCAGGGAAAGAAGCGCGTGTGCAAAAAGAAGACTCACGTGAAGAAATGCGCCCCCAACCCCGTCTTCAACGAGCTCTTCGTCTTCGATGTTCCCTCCGAGGAGGGCCTGCACGACACCAGCGTGGAGCTGCTGCTTCTCGATTCTGATAGGACGGCGCGCACACCAATCATCGGCCGGCTCCTCCTTGGCACCGCCTCCCCAGGCACCCCTGGCGAGCACTGGCGTGAGATCTGTGATCACCCACGGCGACAGATCGCCAAGTGGCACGTGCTGTCTGAAGACTAGCCCAGATATCTGCCTCAACAAATGTCAAGGGACTGTCTGAATGTGAGGGTGTGGGAGAGGGTGTGGTTGGAGGGCCAGTGTGTGGACTTATGAGTGATATTATCTGCTAGTGAGGTAAATGGGGCGGGGCTTCCTCAGAGGCGGAAGCATCAGCTGGACCCAGCCAATCAAAAATTCCAAAGACAGTTGGTGAAACCCAATGATGCTTTTCTTCATATTTCATGAATCTGATTGGTCACCACCTTGTGCAGTGCCGAATGTCATAAATGTCTGTTACTGTTCGCTCTGCTTAGTATCAATATTACTCAGTTGTACGAAAAAGTTATTAAAAAAGAACACAAAACAGTTACCATGATGCTGTAAATAAATATCTATGAGTATGTTATTTTTTAAAGAGGCTACCTTTCATTTAATCAAATGTTAAAACTGGTTTATTCCGGTTCAGGGTTCGTTTTGTTTTATTTTTTTGCCTGGTTTGTAAATTGAAGTGGTTGGTCATGTCTCATATTTCAGCCATGAGGTGGCAGCCTAAATTAGGCCAAACAAAAAATGATACTGAATGGAGAACTGCATGAACTGAAGAAAAATGTGTGTGTGTGTGTGTGTGTGTGTGTGTGTGTGTGTGTGGGTGTGTGTGAGTGTGCATGTGTTTGTGTGTGTGAGTGTGCTAGTGAGTGGTGTGTTTGTTCAGCTCTGACTAGAACCTTTGAGCACAACAGAATGTAATATATGTGTACGTTAATATAAAATGTCAAGCTGAGAGGAAAAAAATGGCATCTCCCTTCTGTTCAGTGCATCTTCATTTTGTAAGAGTAATTAATTTGTTTTAATATATATATATATACACACACTATCAGAGAAGTCACCAAATTACTAATCAGTGTGGTGAGGTAATGAAAATCTCAGGTGTGCAGAGTGTGACTGACTCTGGCTCTCACAAGGATACCTGTGTGGTGCAGCAGTCATTTATCAGAGAGGCCACAGTTCATAAGTGCTGCTGAAGCAAGATGTAACATATCAATCTAATGTCCATAAAGCAGTGCTGGCTACTCGCTGATCCCCCCCCCCCCCCCCCCCCATCTCTCTCTCCTCTCTCTCTCTCTCTCTCTCTTTCTCTCTCTCCCTCCCATTCTCTCTCTCTCTCTCTCTCTCTCTCTCTCTCTCTCTCTCACGCACACACAAAAACACATAAGAATTTATGAAAATATCATTTTGGGACCATATGACACACACACACATCATATGACTTGATTCTGTCTGAATTCCTTATACACTGCTGTGTTCAGCCTATAACACAGAACATTTCTGCTTCTCTGATGATATAGACTGGGTTTGACAGGGATATTGCTACAGTAAAATGAATGAATATATTAAAACAAAACCAGCATAGCATGCTAATGAAAATTTTGATTTCTCTCCATGTTGAAAAAGTTATTATACCCATTTATTTCCAAAGGCTATGTCTTCACATAACCACACTTTAGTAGCTGGACACCCTTTTGCAAAATGAAACAATTCACTCAAAAAGATACGATCATTTATAAAACCTAAAGCATTATTAATAAAAAAAAATAAAACCCAGAGTCAAAACCAGATCAGAACATTTCACATGGTTGAGACCACAGCACTTTGTCCACATGTCTATGACTATGTCCTGTCTCACAAGACAGTGAGACAAGAATCTTCTTCAGTGGAGCATCCATCCTCACACAGACCCTGGATCAGTTTCAAGTCCTCAGTGAGGTTAAGGGACAGAGTGTGCTGGTATTGGTGTGAAACTGTGAATGTGACCACCATGTTGTTCTGGGACACTCTGAGCAGCTCTGTGGCCCGTGAGGTTTCTCTCTCTCCTTCCTTTTGACAGGGTGAACCCAGCCTCACCAGCCAAGACAAATCCATGTAGGACTCTGAATAAAGAGACCACTGTGTAGTTCAGTATAGACCTGATCTAAATGTACATGTAAACAGACACCACTGTGTAGTTCAGCATAGACCTGCTCTAAATGTAGACGTAAACAGACACGATTGTGTTGTTCAGCATAGATCTGCTCTAAATGTAGATGTGAACAGACACAACTGTGCAGTTCAGCAAAGACCTGCTCTAAATGTAAATGTAAACAGACACCACTGTGTAATTCAGTATAGACCTACTCTAAATGTAGATGTAAAAATGTTCTGTGTGCAGTGCTGAGTGCTGAAGAGAACATTAATTACCTCCTTATATTCATAGCACAGATATTTTACTCTCAGAATTTCTCTCAGATAATAATCTTTATTTATATAGCATCTTTCATACATACAGATGACACTGGGTAGAGTGGTATAGTTTCATCTGTGTGTGGTGTGTTTGAAGGTTTTGCTGATGGAGACCTGGTGGACATTATTGAAAACTGTGGTCATCCAGAATGGTTGTTTGGACGTCAGGCGTGTTACATTATTGGTCAAAACCATGTTTACGCTGGACCTCTTCCTCTTTGGTATTCTCAATCCTCAGTCATATATAGACCAACCAGAATACCAGAACATGTCACAGGACGGCCTGCAAGGCAACACTTGTTCACACCTGGAATGCAGTGAATTGGTACCAGAAGGTTCTGCTGTACTACATACAGGAGGCCACATGGTTCTGAATTTACTGCTAAAAAGAGAAAAGTTGTTTTTCACCTGTGCTCTGGTCTGAGTGTCTGAATTACTGTTGTAACAGCCTGTCTGCTGAGGTTGGGCTGAACTGTCTGTCCAGACTGTCTCAGTGTCACCTCTGGTTTACAACATGGTAATGTGAGGTTGGTAATGTGCTTGTGGCTGTGCAGATCTGAGCTGCAGTTTTGTTAAACGTGTTATTTTAATGTGTAATCAATCATAAAAAATGTAAATAATGATGTTTAGTGTGAATAGAGGCAGTTCATGTGCAGTTCATTTACACATATGCACACACACACATTAAGCCTGCTCTGGAATAAAAATGGCTGTGCTATGTTTGGCTCATCAGATGACTACATGTCAGTTGGCTGTTGGTTAGGTGACGATGCAGCAGTGCTTGTGAGCTAAACCAGACCGGTCAGGCCAGTACACCAGACCGGGTCAGGCCAGTACACCAGACCGGGTCAGGCAAGTACACCAGACCGGGTCAGGCAAGTACACCAGACCGGGTCAGGCCAGTACACCAGACCAGGTCAGGCAAGTACACCAGACCGGGTCAGGCCAGTACACCAGAAACAACAAACCCTACATGAACTGAAACCCTCCCTGAAGTGTAAAATGTTTCTTTTTTTTATTTCTGACAGGACAGTTTATGAGATGAGGGATAAATATTTATTTATGAGAGAAAGAGAGAGAGAGAGAGAGAGAGAGAGAAAGAGAGAGAGAGAGAGAGAGAGACCCATGAAATTGCTTTATATTCTTCATATATCATCATGTCTCTGCAATGAAAACCAAACAAGCACAACAGCATGTTCATGCGCTTCATCCCAGCTGGAGGAGAAACATCAGACTGAACAGGTTTGATTTAAAAAATACAGACTGGAAATCTCTATCAGGATCTTCTTTGTAAACACATAAACAGGGTCATAAAAATATCAAAATCAGACCTGGAAATGAACGATGGGAATAATGTGTAGTGTGAGAAAAAGAACACACACATATGCGCACACACACACACACACACACACACACACACACACACACACACACACACACACACAGTCACACACAGTCACAGCAGCACAATCAATTGAATTCCATCCTCCATCTATCTATGAAATATCTTTCCTCATTAATGTAGCCTCACGACCTTCTCCGGTCCCTCTCCTCCCCCCTATGAAATAATACCCAGACACTCCCCAATAAAAGTATTAAGGTGAGCCCTTTTGGAAGACTTCTTGTGTTTAATTGGCACTGCAGCTAAAGGTCACACCACTGCATGAGTCACCAAACGCCTCACCACCCCTCACGGCCCAGGGCACTCACTTCAGCTGGAGAGACGTGTTGACATTCAGCGCTGCCTCTTATCAGATGGTGGGGAGTAAAGTTAGTGTGATCAGTGTGAGCAGTGTGAGTAGTGTGAGCAGTGTGATCAATGTGATCAATGTGATCAATGTGAGCAGTGTGATCAGTGTGATCAGTGTGATCAATGTGAGCAATGTGATCAGTGTGAGCAGTGTGATTAGTGTGATTAGTGTGATTAGTGTGATCAGTGTGAGCAGTGTGATTAGTGTGAGCAGTGTGATCAATGTGATCAATGTGAGCAATGTGATCAGTGTGAGCAGTGTGATTAGTGTGATTAGTGTGATCAATGTGAGCAATGTGAGCAGTGTGATCAGTGTGAGTAGTGTGAGCAGTGTGATCAATGTGATCAATGTGTGCAATGTGAGCAGTGTGATCAATGTGATCAGTGTGATCAGTGTGAGCAGTGTGAGTAGTGTGATCAATGTGATCAATGTGAGCAATGTGAGCAGTGTGAGCAGTGTGATTAGTGTGAGCAGTGTGATTAGTGTGAGAAGTGTGAGCAGTGTGATCAGTGTGAGCAGTGTGAGCAGTGTGATCAGTGTGATCAATGTGATCAGTGTGAGCAGTGTGATCAATGTGATCAATGTGTGCAATGTGAGCAGTGTGATCAATGTGATCAGTGTGATCAGTGTGAGCAGTGTGAGCAGTGTGAGTAGTGTGATCAATGTGATCAATGTGTGCAATGTGAGCAGTGTGATCAATGTGATCAGTGTGAGCAGTGTGAGCAGTGTGAGTAGTGTGATCAATGTGATCAATGTGAGCAATGTGAGCAATGTGATCAGTGTGAGCAGTGTGATTAGTGTGAGCAGTGTGATCAGTGTGAGCAGTGTGATCAATGTGAGCAGTGTGAGCAGTGTGATCAGTGTGAGCAGTGTGATCAATGTGATTAATGTGATCAGTGTGATCAATGTGATCAGTGTGATCAGTGTGATCAATGTGATCAGTGTGATCAGTGTGAGCAGTGTGAGCAGTGTGATCAGTGTGATCAGTGTGAGCAGTGTGATCAGTGTGATCAGTGTGAGCAGTGTGAGCAGTGTGATCAGTGTGATCAGTGTGAGCAGTGTGAGCAGTGTGAGTGGGTGAACTTTGCGGCGTTTAGATCATGTGAGCGGGTGTTGCTCTTACAGTGAGGCCTGCGTTCACTGCACGTTTGGTCTCCACAGGCATGATGTAGAAGCCCTGAGGCTGTAGTGCAGCACAGGAGATACGTGGACCAGGAGATACAGGAGCGTGGGGAGAGAGCAGTATATGTGTGAACCAGAAGATCTGGGGGAGTGCAGTAGCTATGTGAAGAAGTTATATAAGAGGTTCTACCATGTAGGGCTGTTCTCACTCCCTTCTCTCTCTCTCTCTCTCTCTCTCTCTCTCTCTCTCTCTCTCTCTCTGTTTGGCTTATACAATCTCTAGTACTCTCATTCAGAATGCTTTGCATGTCCACTCCAATTTGGCAATATAGAGTACTCTCCTCTCTCTTCTAGAGTACTCTTCTCAAGAGTACTCTCCTAGAATACTCTCCTGTCTGTTCTAGAGTACTCTACTCTGGAGTATTCTTATATGTCTTCTGGAATACTCTCATCTCTCTTCCGGAATACTCTCATATTTCTTCCGAAATACTCTCCTCTCTCTCCTAGATTACTCTCCTCTCTCTCCTAGAATACTCTCCTCTCTCTTCTTTCTTCTTCAGTATTCTCCTCTCTAAAGAAGAAGTGAGAATGATGACAGAGTGAAGATATCACCCTCCTGACCACACGTAATTAAAGTTATGAACTGCAGGCTGTGTGATGGAGAGACATGATGAATGGTTGATGTTAGGATATGGTCTTTGTGAACACTCACAAAGAGACGTAATAGTCTCCTCTATCTCTCTCTTCTATCATTCTGTCTCTCTCCTCTATCATTTTATCTCTCTCCTCTATCTCTCTCCTCTATTATTCTATCTCTCTCCTCTATCTCTCTCCATCTCTCTCCTCTATCATTCTGACTCTCCTCTATCATTATATCTCTCTCCTCTATCTCTCTCCTCTATCATTCTGTCTCTCCTCTATCATTCTATCTCTCTCCTCTATCTCTCAGTTTCTCTCCTCTACCCCTCTTTCTCTCAGTCTTTCCCTCCTGATGTCTTTCCTGCTGGCTGCTCCTCCACCCTCTCCTTCAGACGCTCCGGTCTCCTCCCTCCCTCTCTGCTGCTCCCTCTCTGGTGACTACATCTCTCTCCTCACGTCCTCCTCCTACTCTCCTCTCTCCCTCCCCATCTCTCCCCTCTCCATGCGTGTCCTGAATGTTGACACGTCTTCCTCCTTCTCTACTGAAGCCCCTCATTTCCTTCACTCATTTGTCCTCTCTTACTCTTTTTCCTCTTCTTTTCAGGGTGGTCTTAGTTTTCCATCATGCACATTCTAACTCTACCCCCCCCCCCCTTTCTGCCCCTCTTCTCCCCCTTTAATGGTGTCTTGTTTTGGCCCCAGGAGAGAGGGTCACAATCAGCTGACTGGCCAGTGAAATACTACTGCTTCTAAATTGCATTTAGAGACTTGAGCTATAAAAATCTCTCTCCATCTCCCCTGGCCTTCTCCCTCCCTCTCTCTTTGTCTTTTTCCTCAACCCCCTCTCTCATTCTCTCTCTCTCCCTCACTCATTCCTTCTTCCTTTCTAATTCTCTCTGGCCCTCTTTCTCTCTCTACCCCCCACTCTTTCTCTCTCTCCCCATTCTCTGTTCTCACTCACGTATTGAGTATTTCCCAATATTTTGACCTTCACGGACTTTATCTACAACATAAATAAGTCCTCTATACCCCAACAACTTATAGTGTAGCACCAAAAATATGATGCCCTCAGAGAAGACACACACACACACACACACACACACACACACACACACACACACACACACACACACACACACACACACACACACACCACACACACACAGATGGCTTTAGGTCAGGCATGCTATAAGAAGATGTTTGTCTGGATGGTGTTACTGTTCCTGTGAGTCTATCTCCACCACCAACCTCTACTTTGAGGTTTGAATGAGAAGACCATGTTATAACACTAGTCATGGCTTAAGCCTTTCACACAGTTTCCAGAACATTCTGGATTGATCAGGGCTCTGCTCCTCTCTTACACGTCTGCTCTCTGAGCTGTGTAAGCCGGGGAGGTCTGTTGCTTTCCTGGTGTGGTGAGCAGTAGTTATGAATATTTCATATGCCTGCACTAAACTCTGAAGCAGAACAAATATAATTCTGTCTCAGGATAGATGTGCGAATGCTTGAGTTCCTTACAAAGTTTTACAATTGCTTTCACACTAAAAGAAAAAAACACAGTGAAACCTGACCTCAAAAAGCAAAATCTCAGCTCACATCTGCACAGCTACAAGCACATTCTCAGGATCACAGGTTTAGCAACACACTAACACTAAACACACTTCTCTACATCACACACAGAAATCTGTCACTTTTTTGACATTTAAAGGCACTGCCTTTCAAAATATCGCTCCTGTGAACCAAGAGGTGGAGGAGGAGGAGGATGACAATGCAGGCGATGACTACATTTATCAGATGAGATTCAAGGTTGAACATGTTGTAAACCAGAGTTGACACTGAGACAGTCTGGACAGACAGTTCAGCCCAACCTCAGCAGACAGGCTGTTACAACAGTAATTCAGACACTCAGACAAGAGCACAGGTGAAAAACAACTTTTCCCTTTTTCAGCAGTAAATTCAGAACCATGTGGCCTCCTGTATGTAGTACAGCAGAACCGTCTGGTACCAATTCACTGCATTCCAGGTGTGAACCAGTGCTGCCTTGCAGGCCATCCTGTGACATGTTCTTGTATTTTGCTTGGTCTACATGTAGGCCGTCCAAACAACCATCCTGGATGATCACAGTTTTCAATAATGTCCACCAGGTCTCCATCGGCAAAACCTTCAAACACAAACAGATGAAACTCTACCACTCAGGTCTATGCTGAACTACACAGTGGTGTCTGTTAACATCTACATTTAGAGCAGGTCTACGATGAATTACACAGTGGTCTCTTTATTCAGAGAGTTTTACACATGGATGCTGACACAGTCCTACATGGATTTGTCTTGGCTGGTGAGGCTGGGTTCACCCTGTCAAAAGGAAGGAGAGAGAGAAACCTCACGGGCCACAGAGCTGCTCAGAGTGTCCCAGACCAACATGGTGGTCACATTCACAATTTCACACCAATACCAGCACACTCTGTCCCTTAACCTCACTGAGGAGTTTTTACCAGCAGGGCAGTGGAAGCTCTCCATCTCCATCTCCATCTCCACGTCAGGACACACCACATGGAGGACACTTGTGACCAAACTGATCCAGGGTCTGTGTGAGGACAGACGCTCCATTCAAGAAGATTCTTGTCTCGCTGTCTTGTGAGACAGGACATAGTCTGGCAAAGTGCTGTGGCCTCAACCAGTGAGGACAAGAGAAATGATGCTAAGGGGGACAAACTGTCTATGTAGAAGAGTCTGATTTTCACTTTGGGTAAAATTTTTCTTGCATTAATCATTTATTGGGTTTTTATAAATTATTGCAGTTTTGAATGAAGTGTTTCATTTTGCTAAAGGGTGTTCTGCTACTTGTGAGTGTGGCTGTGTGAATAATGTCTAGTGTTTTGACAAAATGAACCGTATTTACAAAACGATGCTTAAGCAGTCATAAAAACCCACGGTAAGAATATGGAGGTGGCGTGTGTGTCCTGCACGTCGCCGGAAAGACACGCGATCCGTCACAGCCTTCGGACAGCTGTGGTTGCCATGGAGATGGCGTATGAGGGAGGGCAGGTGAATGTGTGCAGGTAGAGAGTGAGTGATCGCGACCAGGAGAAAGTTGTGATGAGAGCAGACACACTCGCACGAAACCCATGATGAGTGGTGAAGAAGAGCAGACAGACAGCACAAGTGTGTCTGGCTCCGCCCCCTTGGCCAGGCTCCACCCCCTCCCCCCTATGCCATTCTGCTGGAGGCTCTCCGAGGAGCGTGCACCACACCCAGAAATGCGCCCGGGCGCTCACACCCACGCAGACACACGCGTGCACACTCGCCAATCTGAGGAACTGGCAGCCTGTTAGCTGTGTGAGGCCTGGCAGATGCCTCCTATCTGCATGACTAAGGAAGCCTGCCTCTCTCTCTCTCTCACACACACACACACACACACACACATTTTGTCTAATTTTCTCATTTGCAAAACTGAATACAAGAGCACCATAAAATGTTCTTCACTGCAAACCACCATCCTGTAAAGCTCCATTATAGTGTCAAAGGCTGTAAATCTAAATTGTGTGTGTGTGTGTGTGTGTGTGTGTGTGTGTGTGCGTGTGTGTGTGTGTGCGTGTGCGTGTGTGTGTGTGTGTGTGTGTGTGTGTGTGTGTGTGTGTGTGTGTGCGTGTGTGTGTGTGTGTGTGTGTTGGTGGGGGAGTGGGTCCTGAACGCATAAAGAAAGAAAGAGAGGGAGAGAGAAAGCATATAGGTAGTTAAATGAATATGGGGAGAGAGTGGGGGGTGTGAGGAGGGAGAGTGAGAGAGAAAGAGTGAGAAAGTGAGGAGAGAGTGAGAGTGAGAGAGAGTGAGGAATACAGAGAAACACAGTGGAAGATGGACATGAAGGAGACGAATGAAAAGAAGATCTGAGACAGATCTGTTCATAAAAGAGAGGATAGAGAGAGACAGAGAAAGTGAGTGAGAGAGGATGAAAAGAGAGAGAGTGAAAGAGAGAGCGAGAGATCATAACTGGTTTATCTTGCTGAAGATTTTTTCCTTTGTGTCAGGCCTCCTACTAAAATTAATCCAATCTCTTTCTCTGTCAGTCTTTCTTTGTCGGTCTCACTGTGTCTCTTGCTATTTCTCTCAATCCTCAACCCCCCAATCCTGCAGAAGACACTATAAACACTTTCCCCCCGTGGTATTCAGAAGGATCTATCTCTCACCCTTCTCTGTCTTTTTCCCTCTGATGAACCAGCTCCCTTATTCCTTTCAAATTTTCTTCCACATTTCAAACTGCAGATCTCTGTCCAGGCAGATAATGATCGTAGATGGTATATCAGTTCCATATCCATTTTTTTTACTCTTTATATTTTGTGTGTGCTAGTTTGGTGTCAGTGTTTTCTTTCAGCCTGCTCTTTGGAAGGACCACAGAAGAAGGATCACTGTTCTCAGCTGACTACTTAGTTCATTTCCACTCTTAATGACTGGAAATGCACGGAAAGAAAAACCCATTTTGGGCTCAGTGAATTCCTGTTTCCACAGACTTCGTAGCAGCATGAATATGTACGTATCTGTATGAATATGTATGCAGCATTCAGTGGCGGGGCTGAGCTGAAGAAATGCTTTCTCCTGTTTTGAATAGTCGTAAACAACCTCACAGGCTGTTTTCTGCATCATTTGTCTGAGTAACCTTTACAGTCACACACACATGCACACACACACATAATCCCAGCCCAATCACACACATACCCACACACACATAGCATCTCTTAAGCAATTGGTTTCAGTGGAGAGGCAGCTGATAGAATAGGAAGCAGGGGCTGTAATGAGTAACATTATGCTGTGGATTGTTAATGAGGGTGTTGCCTTCAGTGTCTACACACACCCACACTGGCGCACATGCACACACACACAGGTGCACGTGCACACACACATGCACACACACAGGTGCACGTGCACACACACATGCACACACACAGGTGCACATGCACACACATGTACGTAAAGGAAAACAAAGATGGAATAATTGAA
>NW_027506877.1:225000-230000 GCF_052324685.1 Brachyhypopomus gauderio | reverse complement strand
CACACCCTTGTTAATAAACCTTCTCCAGTAACCAGTACAGCCTCCAGTCCCCCTGTGACCTGCCAGTCTTACATAAGCCAGAAGTGTGCAGGTCTTCCCAGAGCTCAACACAGGTGGCAGCTTCTGCAAATAATACAAATGCATCCTAGTTTCAGCTCAGCACAGACCCAGCAGGTGTGGTGCACTGATCAGCTAACGCGCTTTTTCCTAGATATTCCTAAAAAGCTGAGAGGGAGGTCACATGGTACACTGGAATTAAAAATACACGCGAGAATGTTGACACAGGAACAACAGTCTGTCACTGCTAGTCAAACACAGCCAAAGCATGAGAGAAAAACCAAGTAATGAGTTAGAACAGTGCTGATATTAACCCTGACATGAGAGGAGGGGGAAATAAATATGTGTGAGAGAGAGGAAGCAGACACAGCTGGTGCTGGGATGGTAACTGAGGAGAAGACATGTCACACCGACGCAGAACACCACCAAAGCCATGGAGCACCTCTGCATAGGGTAGCACCATCTTCACACATGGAAACAGCACCCCCACACAGGATAGGAACTCCTCCACACAGGGTAGGAAGACCTCCACACAGGGTAGGAACACCTCCACACAGGATATGAACACCTCCACACATGGAAACAGCACCTCCACACAGGGTAGGAACACCTCCACACAGGGTAGGAACACCTCCACACAGAATAGGAACACCTCCACACAGAATAGGAACACCTCCACACAGGGTAGGAACACCTCCACACATGATAGGAACACCTCCACACAGGGTAGGAACACCTCCACACAGAATAGGAACACCTCCACACAGGGTAGGAACACCTCCACACAGGGTAGGAACACCTTCACACAGGATAGGAACACCTCCACACAGGGTAGGAACACCTCCACACATGATAGGAACACCTCCACACATGATAGGGACACCTCCACACACGGAAACAGCACCTCCACACAGGGTAGGAACACCTGCACACATGAAAACAACACTTCCACACAGAATAGGAACACCTGCACACAGGGTAGGAACACCTCCACATGCCTCCACAGCCATGACACTATGCACTGCAGGGCTTACAGGTAACTCGAACACACAAGCAACACAAATGTATTTATTTATTTTATTTAAATCTTCGCAGAGCTGAATTAGGCAGATCTTTTTATACATAGGAAAAACCCTACTCTTGACTAATAATCAAACTTTAAAAACTATATAAATCCCCCCCCCCCCCCCCCCCCCCCCCCAAAAAAAAAAATTATGACCTCCAAGACGGACAAGAATGCTAAAACATTAATAAATATTCACAACCAAACATAAAATGTCTGACAGCTGTGGCCTAAGTTGCAGTCCTAGGCAGTGTGTCCATGTACAGATCAGCTGATCTTGGGTCCTGAGACCCATGTCAGACCTCCCTCCTCATTTCTGTGGGGCGACTCCATGCAGACATGCCATGTTGGAGCCATTTAGTAGCTAATATCATCTCCACCACAGCACAGGATGCACAGGAGCCGAGTTGGATTTCACCATTATTCCTGAAAATAGGTGCAGTGGAGTTGAGTGGGAAAAGAGCTGCACAAAAGCAGAAGCCTAAGGTCCTCCAACAGGCCCTTAGCTAGCTCCATGCTAACCCAGGCAGGGGTGATAGCTCCATGCTACCCCAGGCAGGGGTGATAGCTCCATGCTAACCCAGGCAGGGGTGATAGCTCCATGCTAACCCAGGCAGGGGTGATAGCTCCATGCTAACCCAGGCAGGGGTGATAGCTTCATGCTAACCCAGACAGGGGTGATAGCTTCATGCTAATGCAGGCAGGGATGCTAGCATCATGCTAACCCTGGCAGGATGGTGGCTCCACACTAACCCAAGTGCCGACATTACACGCTAGCTCCATGCTAACCCAGGATTAGCTGCAGTGCTCCTCCTGACTCAGATTTGCTCTGCACTGTGATGGATCTTTCATACCTCACGAATATGCAGGAATTTACTGAGTCTGAAATGGGGTTTTTTTTTACTGTGCATTTCCAGACATTAAAAACAACAATAACAGAGAAATGTGCAAGAGTTTCAGTTGACGCAGGTGCACAGGCCACACATCCCCCTTCTCATCCAACAAAGCCCACTGTTCCTCCCTGGGTGACCGTCTGATTGTGCTGAGAGCATCTGTACTGTGCGAGAGCATTTTGAAACTTTACAATACCTCAGCCAGGGATGAGAGTCATTAAAGAGAATGACCTCAGCTAACCCTCAGTACTCAACGTGCCCCTTAGCAAAGGCGGTAACAACACATTCTTAGAAGCAGAGGGGTCAGAGTCCCAGACACGATAACAAGCCAAGATTTCTAACTCCGTCATTCCTTACAAGAGCAAAACATAGACTTCAACCACATAAAATAAAAATGCCATAGAAGATCTTGCAACTAACTTAACTTCTCGGAGCAAAGCTAACTTAACAAGAAGGCAGGGTGGAGAGCCAAGTCTCACACAACCAAGGCCAAGAAGGGAGGCTTTTATCTAGCACCGCAGAGTCCTCAGAGTCCTAATAAACAGTCACCAAATACACTCTCTTTGTCTTTTATATGTTGAATAATCAAGAGTAAATATTTGCAAAAAACAAACAACCTCACCACCCTCTAATTCTAATTCTGAAGGAACTAGAGGAAGGAGAAAGAGACCCACTAAATTAATCCTCTAAAATCTTAAGTGCTTCTGATCTGTTAATCAAAATTCCTAGTTCATTGTCCTCTTGCACTAGCACCCACAGCCATATTGACAGGTAGAGAAAACCAAGGTAGCCTACAGCTGGGCCAATCACTAGGAGAACCTTAGTCTGTTCAACCATCTGCTGATGGTGATCTGTCCAAAAAGGTTCTTTATGTAACACCTTCTTACTTTGTGTCAGTTCGAGTGTTTACGTAGTTAACCCACTTTCCCTTTTGACGCTGATAAGATTGGATGAGGATTGGGTGCACTCTCTCTCACTCTCTCACTCTGACCCAGAACTCCCTCTCTTCTGAGTTTCACCAGTGACATGATTTGCCCAGTGTCACTCGTCTGGGAACTTTGGTGAGTAAAAGAGGCCATGAAGGTGCTATTTGTGCAGTCTAGAGCTCACTTCTGTTACCATCGTTTTAACTTGCCATCTTGTGAGTTGTTAGTTTTGCTAGTATTTTCGACTCTGAGTTTGGATTGCTTTGTTTGTACCTTTGCTAGTGTATATAACATTCGTCTGTGTGTAGCCTTCACTGTTTGTTTGGTATGTTTGTTATGGAAATGGATATATTACATTTTCTGCCAGGTTACTGAGTTGTTCCATGCACAGGTAGCGTGGGTTAAGTCCTTGTTGTTGTTTTCAGCGTTGATCTTCCCGAAGTTGGTCTGGTGTGTTTGCCGTTGCTACCAAAGACTATGGCAGAATATGTCCAGGCGTAACAAAAACTGAAATTTCCTTAACTCTTTGGGTCATGGGAAACTAACTGTTCACTACGTTCAGCACACTAACATATCTGACTGACCCAACCATATCAACCACGTCTCACCGAGCAGCATTCCTTACATTAACATTGTGTAAAATCATGGTAGTCTGTGTTGGAACTTCAGGAATCAAACACCTAGAGAACAAATAAAATCTCAGTGAGATCATTTTGTTCACTATCAGGAAGTCTCAAAGGCAAAAGGGAAGGCAAGTTTATTTGTATAGCAACTTTCATACGCAGTGGCAATGTTATAACTCATAACTCTTAAAGAGAAATAAAACCTCAGATTATTTAAATACTCCTACATCACATGACCATGTCTTCTCTGTTTACACCAATCAGGAGTGGAGCTTAGCACCATATATGGACCACTGTAGCAGTTTTGTAGTGGTGAGGCAGGTAGGAGACGTAATGCTAAAACCTGGTCCCCTGGTTAGAAGATCTGCTTTCACACCACGTCTTTATTTTCTTACAGCAGTTTGCAAGTTTTCCCTGACCAACACGAGGCTTACCAAACTTCCCCCAGAGCCAAGACGACTAGTGGGGGATGAAATTTAGCAAGCCACTTATTTTTCAACAATTTTACAGAGACCCAAACGGTGTAACTAAAAACAATTTATAAAGAGCCATTTGAAGTACCACTCCAGACGTAGCGCTCCAGACGTAGCGCTCCAGACGTAGAGCTCTCACTGCAGAAAGCAGGAGTGACACCCACCATGTCAGTAAGCTCTCGGCACAGATATCAGAGTCTGATGAAATTCCTCAAGTGCATCATGAGACTCAGGATGATAAACACTTGAGTGACAATGCACAATTTCAAGTTGTTCTATAAATAGTTGAAAACCCCCTAAAATTAGAACACTGTTCATATTGAAGTACATGTGGAAGTCTAAACACTGAATCAACTCAACAAGGGTCTTAACCACTGCAGGAACTGGTATTATTCTTATTGGTACAGCCTCAGGAGTGAAGGAACACATGAAAGTAAAACTGACTATTACTCTTAATTCCAGACAAGGGACCCACACCTACATCTGCAGGCTCCTCTACGGCAGGACCTACAGGAAGTGGACTCACTAATACTGTTTGATTTAGGTTCACTGTCAATTGACATTATATGGCATAACTTACATTGAGATAAACAACATTTTAAAGATCAGGCCAAAAACAACTAAATGACACACCAAGGTCCAGTCAAGTTTAAAATTTCACTATGAAATCCAGTTACTTTGATGTTAACTAAAACACTGGTCTCAGGATAAACTAAAACAATCAAACAGATATACTGCCTGTGTATGGTTTGTCTTCTGAGGTTTCTCGGATATCTTCCTAGCCATGGAATGATTAACAGCACCGACTGGAAACACATCTGGGTATTTGTACTGTTACAAAGCATCTGAGATGACCACTGATACTTTGATATACATACTGGCTTTGAACATGAATTGAGGTGCAGTAGATATGACACACTTTGGTGTGTGTGCGTTGTTTCATGGGAGAGAGTAATCTTTCATCA